>NC_039262.1:28213598-28513598 GCF_003368295.1 Carassius auratus
AGGTTGCTTGTGCAATGCTTGTGATGTTCTGAATGCAGTGCTTCATGTAAATAGCATTCTGTGTGTGCGATTCTTGGATTTGTGTGTAAAGTTGTGAAAAAAAAGAGGCAGAGTTTTGAAAATGTGTGTAAGCAGTTAAAAAAAACTGTACATGCAAACAAATGTTATATTTACAGCCTAAACAACTAGATCAGTCATTAGAGCAGAGTGATCTCGCTGCGGATGCTGCTGCTTTGAATCCAGTGAGCAACATGTGTGAACAAAAAAAAACGATTAGTTTGTTTTATTTTATGAACACGCTGGAGCCAACAGTGGCATCTATACACCGCCTTTGCTTTTCATCACAGTCACAACAAACAATTAGCAGCCACAGTTAGAAATCTATTTCCCACTGGAGATGCTTCTCTGTGCTAGAAGAGTCAGTGACTCAAACACAGCACACCTGTGATGATCAAACTCATCTGACGGAGCACAGCACATTCCCCCCAGTGTTACCTTCTTCAGGTGACTTCACACCGCTCTTGTTTAGCTCGACTGAATCAAACTCTGCTTTGCTTCCTCCTCGGTGCAGATATTCTGGATCACACTCGGATGAGCAACAAACACTCGTACTGAGACCCAGCTGGAGACGTGGTCTCTGTCCTCTTCCAACGATTGAATGGATGAACCAAGGAATAATCCATACCTCAAGTGTTGTTTTGGTTACAGTTTCAGCTTCACTTGCAAAAAGAAAAAAGATTCAACATTTTATTTGGTCTGGACCAAAGCAAGTGAACTAGCAGTCTATCCTGGTGTGAATTCGTCCTGAAGAATAATCAGCTTACTTCTGTCTACAGGAGATGAAATCTCTCCTCAGTCTTCATGTGGATGCATGCGGCGTTTAAAGCACTCTAAACTAACTGTGCTGTGTTCAGTTCCACAGAGAGCCGGCACAAACACCAGCTGCTAAAAATACACACGCCAGGGCAACAGAACAACCATTTTGTTTTCCCAAAGAACCTTTCAGAGACCAGTTCTGAAAAGAACCTTTCTCTCTCTGTGTGAAGAACACTTCAGTAATATGAAAAACCCTTTTCCACTATGAAGAACCTTTTGTCCAATGCTAAGGTTTCATTGATTCAAGTTTCATGGCACAGTAGACGAAACGAGCAGGATTATTCTGACAGTCCACTTCAGTCATTTTGTTGACTATGAGAAATTTGTCATCAAGCAGTCATTAGAATATTAGCAGACCATCCTTTTTTTTTTTGATGGACATTCTTCTGACTAGAAGTAAATGTAAACTTCTTCCAGTGTCCACTGCGATGGCACAGGTGACACGCGAACCAGCGAACCAGAAAACACAAAGAGAGACAAAGTGGCCAAAGGTTCGGGAAAGAGAAAGGTTGATTCAGAATGCAGAGCATTTCACCAAAAGTGGACAAATGATGTTTTTTGTTCAGTGCAAAGAAGTGGCTGTTTGTCTCATCTGTCAAGAAACAGTGTCTGTGTTCAAAGAAACAATCTGCGCAGACAATCACCAGACGAACTGAAGAGATGTGGGCTAATGTATATGCCCAGCTGCAGGAGAAAGTAAAAGAATGAGATGTTTCTGCATCAGCACTGGATGAGAGCAATGACGTGCAGGACACAGCACAGATGCTAATTATTCTTTACGCAGTAAACTCAAACTGAAGTGTGAGGAGCTAGCAGTCCTACAAATACAAATCTCCTCCCCATCATAAAAGGCACTACGACAGGGGAGGATGTTTCTGGTGAAGCTAAGCAAGGTGGTGGTGTCATGCATAGACTCCATCAGAGCCAACGGACTTAAACACCGGCAGCTCCAAGCCTTTCTCACCGAGCTAGAGTCTACTCACGAGATGGGGAGATGTGCTGCTCTTATTAGTTGACATGCAGGTGCAAAGTTACTGAAAGTCAACAGAATAGCAGGGTTGTAAAGGTTTGATAGAACTGTCTGGAAGACCTGACACGAGAGCATTGCAATAGTCCAGCCTGGACAGAACAAGAGCATGTTCCGAAAGAAAGGGCTTGATCTTCTTGATGTTAATAAAGCAAATCTGCAGGATCGGACAGTTTTAGCAATGTGGTCTGAGAAACTCAGATTACAGATTCTACAGATTATTCTTTAGATTATCATTTAATAATCACTTAATTATCATTTAATAATAATAATCATCATCATAATTTTTTATTTCAAAATATGAGAGACCACACATATGAAAAGAAAAAATTGTGATGTATATATACAAATCAACAGATTTAACAGTTTTGCATTTATCTTAGGATTCATTCATTCCTTAGGATCCAAACGGATGAATTTAGAAGCCAGCAAATACTTCCATGTTTCCCTATTTAAAGACTGAAGGTTACTTGAGTAGTTACACGAGTATGGTGACCTAAAATAAAACTTGCCGATAAGTGGATAAAAAACTATAACGTTATAATTATAAACTGATAATGTATGGCGGAAGAGCACTTCGCAGCAGTTTGACCTCGGCCCAGTAATATCATCACTCCTCAAAACTCCCCCAAACTACTAGCAGTAGAGAGATTGTAGATCTGCTGAATAGCTGAATCACATCGACCTGACTCGAGCTGGATCATGACACTACTGTCTCTCACAGCTGCTGAACGCTCTCGTTTTCATGATAGATTCTGCTGTTTTCCTGTTCATCTCTGCGAAGCTGCTTTGACACAGTCTGTGTTGTATAAAGATGACTTGATTTGACCCGTCAAGCGACAGGAGGAAGGAGCCGTATGCGGTCTGTGATGTGAACCTCGATCGTTGAGTGAACGCAGCCTGCGTGCAGATGAGACGCCACGAGTCAAAGCCCAACACAGATTAAGGTCAAACGCCGTCCTCATATAAACTACTGCTTTATGTGATTCCAGGAATGAATTCACTGATCTCTCTGTTATCACAGACGAGAAACGATGCGGAGTATAATATGATATTTACTGCTGCTTGATGTTCCTTTGTGCTTTCATATTTATTTTGGATCAGGCAGCAATAATAGAATCTCTTCTGAGCTTACGATCCAATATTGCTGTTATCTTGAGGAAACACATCTCTCAGTCTTTGAAGACTGCATGCAGGGCCGAGCAGCTCTGAATCGTAAGAAGAGCTCATTACTATCTGTGTGAGGCTGAGAAATACTCACACACATCGATTCCAGCCACACACCCCACAGAGAGGCTTGCTCTTTCCTACACCACTACCATGAGGGAAATACCTGAAGTACCAAACACTGCATATGACCAGAGCAGACCTGAAATCTTTCAACTTTTGCTTCAGAGCCGCAATTACCAGGACAGTCAGGCACAAGAACAGTTTCTTCCCCCAGGCAATCTACCTCATGAACAGTTAAATGTTCCCCACTTATACAATAAAAATGTGCAATATCCTTATATTTATTTGTTACCCCTGCATCTTAGTACATCCCTGCATCTTACTTAATCATATTCCATTATAATTTATAGCACAATTGTTTATACACTTAATTTTTTGTCTCTGTGTTGTCTCTGTCTACTGGAAGCTTACGTCGCTAAAACAAATTCATGGTATGCACAAGCATAGTTTGCAATAAAGCTATTTCTGATTCTGAAATGCATGCACTTCTGCACACGCTAGATACTTTTTTTCACATAAGTTTAGCAACCGTGGTATAAGTGACAAATAATTGACGATCGTCAGTTGAATTATTGAAAAATAATGGTGTAAGCAGTATCTGGCAGAGGCTGTGCTGCTTTTGAACACTTTTTCTGCCGTGTGAATGCTTTAACAAGAGCAGAGATTGCTTGGCACATGATATTCCTGCTCTACATTGTTAGAAATAGCAGAACTCCTGCTCCGAGAAAATATTTTTGCATGAGTAATAATCACACTTGACTCTGATTTAGAGCTACTCTGCAATATTAACACCGGTGGTCCCTTCATTAGGAGAGAGCTCTGTCACACTCATCACATCATGAATGTGTGGAGCGGAGAATCACAGAGCTGGACGGCTTTGAGACATACACACACAGACAGAGAGTAACATAATTAATCAATCCTGAGAAATACCCCTGCATTTGATGGATAAAGTTCTCATTTAGATTGGTAGAATGGCATTGGTTCTCGTGAACTGTGTGAACTGTGGAAAGCTGACATACCCAAGAGTATTACCATGTTTTTAGAAGGAAAACACCCTGTAATGCTTGCACTATACATTTATAACACAAAGAGCAGTGTGACTGATATATAAGAAAATATCTATTACATGTTACAATCAAATTGTTGTTATAATGTTACAATCATTTAAGATGATGTTCTCCCCAGTTGTAAGCCATTTTGGATAAAAGCGTCTGCTTAATGACTAGGGATGGGTACCGAAACCCGGTATTAAACTGGCCCCGGGGCTAAATTATGAAAGACCGTAGTATCAGTAAGATCTGACGGTATCGGTTCTGCTTTAGGTACTGGAGGGGAAAAAATTAATGTACTATATATTTTTGCTTAATAATGTTATCGTGCACATTTTATCTCACAAACATTTCTAATGTGTGATCATGTTAAGACGTTTGTCTGTGAGATCTGCGAGATCTCTCATGCGCTCCCCGGAGGCTTGTCTGTCAGTCACACACACACAACAAGAACGAGCGCGGCGCACACACACGCATAAGGAGCCGTTCACATATCACGCGCGCTCAAGTTCGTTATTTCCAGGCGGCAAGGAAGTCGACCGGAAGTTGAAGTCGGCCGGGTGCCGCCATCTTTTAGCAGAACTTCACTTGCGTTTATCATTCCCATTGACTCCCATTCATTTTGGCGTCACTTTGACAGCGAATAACTTTACATCTGAGGCGTTTAAAGACTCTGTTTGTCCATTATTTATTTCTAAAGATACACGACAATGTATAAAGGGCTCCATTACCTTCTATGTTACATTATGGCCCCGTATAAACAGTTTTTGTAAAAGATAGGCTAACGATTGCGTCATAACCACTCGTCTCTCTGTCGCATTACCGTACAGACAGGAGGAGAAGCTCGCAGGCAATTAACTTAATATGGCGTACTGGCGTTACATTTTAAAATACTATACAAAATAATTAATCAGAATACTTGCTCCTGCTCACTCACGACAAAGAACTCCCCGCTCAAGCTCGCCGTCTCTGCAAGATTAACGATGGCAGTTTGCACGCACAGCTACTAGAAGATTTACATCTGGCAGACAGGTTGCTGACGTTGTCAAGCTTCGTTTGAGTCTGCGCGTCAGAAACGGAAGTGCTAAAAAACACTAAAAATGGGCTTCACTTCTCAATTGAGTTCCAACGGGGTCGCTGTGTCCATTTCTTTTACTGTCTACGGTTAATTCAAATTAAGGCGCGCGGTATGAGCGCTCATAATGGAAGCGATCCGGTCGTGACGCGCACGCAGTGCGACGAGCTCGTTTTTTTCCAGGCGCGTCTACAACACATCGAGTTAAAAACATCTTAACTTTTTCAGAATGCCGCAAGCGCACCGCAGGTCATGTAACTTCCTCACCTTTTTCATTAACAACGTTGAAAGCTCAGCCAAGATGAAGGAACAGCTGATAGCTGTATGTGAATTTTAAATTAATTTAGTAGCAGTGCTACTGCAAGCAGTTTTTGTGCTGCAAATCCATTTATCCATTGCTGAAATTTTTAATACAAAGAGTGACGATGGCGGAGACAGCAAAACGTTCCAAAGTGTGGTTATACTTCACTAGAGTTCATGCAGATAATGCTGGTTGTCATAAGTGCAACAAAATTTTTGCATGTAAGGGCGGAAACACAAGCAATCGGTCAAAGCATCTTTCAAAAGTGCCTTATGTGCAGACAGAGAAATGCAAAGTTTTAGACTGCCTGACACAACACAAAGTAACACAACACAAAGTAACGATAAGAATACCGTTAAAGTACCGGACCGTTAAGCAGCATCGGTAAGAGTAGTAATACCATTAAAACCTTAACAATACCCATCCCTATTAATGACTAAATGTAAATTGTGTAAAAAATGTATTTTTTAACAATATCCATGTTCACAACAGAGTCTTGCACATGTAGTTTTAGTCAGAGTTGCCTACTCTCATGAATTTGGGACGAAACACATGTTTTCAGTCTCTGTGTGCAGCTCTCTCAAGACGAGCGACCAGACCCTGCAGCACAGATTCCTGACAGCAAGCTGTCGATCAGAAATCAAGAAAGGGGAACAGCCGTATGAAGAGTTTGTGCCCCCAAACCAGGCTTCTGAATGAACCTCACATCAGTTTTCTGTGAACTGCTTCAGAGAGGTTTGTAACAGTAGAGTTTAACATGGGTCAGTTTCAGACACAGCGCTTGTGCCACTTCATGCTTTCTATCCAGAATCTGCATAGTTTACGTCTCAGTTATGTATTCTACATTCTGTACATGTTATGTATTCAAGGTCATGCACACGTTTCAATTTTGCTGAACATCCAATGATTATTCATTTAAAAAAAAGAACAGTAACTAACTTTCTTTTTGTTGCCTTTATTTAACCAGGAGAGAACCCCACTAATCGAACAAATGAACACTCCACTTAAAAAAAACAAACAATAGGCATAAATTAAACAGTTGAGTTTTACTGTTTTCGAATCCATTCAGCCATTCTCTGGGTCTGGCAGTGGACCTTTTAGCTTAGCTTAGCATAGATCATTGAATCTGATTTGACTGTTAGCATCTCGCTCAAATTACCAGAGTTTCTATGTTTTTCCTATTTAGACCCAGGATTCGAAAAAGGTAAAACTCAACTGTTTAACTCTAAGGGAGTTGGAAAATTATTTTTTTTAATAATTCCTTACATTTAGAAGAAAAATAAATGACAGAAACCTATCACTGTGTTCAGAAGAGTGAATCTGTGTATCCTTGCACATTCACCTTTGACCTGTTCACACTTGGATTGTTTATCATCTAAAATCTTGTAATTTAAGTAGTCTTGGTGCAATACAACGGTGGACCAAAAAAACCTATATATCTATATTTCTGGCTAACAATACAGAAGACAAAAACATTTTAGTGTAACATGCAATATGACGGATGTCTTCAGAGGATCTGCAGTTTGTATGTCATTTTATATCCCCAGAATGAAACCTCTGGACAGGATGAGGCGACAGAAACGTTCAGATGCTGGTGTCTCTCACACCTCGCTCATTACACAGTGATTACATTATATCTCATCTGTTTCTTCTGGATCAATGTGTTGGAGTAAACTCAACCCCAATCTGCTCCATTCCACTCACCTTTCATGATCCAGTCAACCACTGAAGGATCAAATCAAGCCTTCTGGATGGAACTGTCCCAGAGGAGAGAGCCCTGTAACATCATCCACAGCAGGGACACTTCCTCTGGAGGTTTAGTCCTCAGTGAGCAAGTGTTACGAGAAACCACTGCTTAAGAGGTGCCTCTTTATAAATCACCACCTCTGTATTATAGGAAGTTAAAAGTAGCCTACAGGTACTTCATATTTGTAGTCAATGCAAACATATACATATACATATATATATATATATATATATATATATATATATATATATATATATATATATATATATATATTTAAGACTTCCGAAATTCACATTACAACACATAACATCCTTTATTTAATAACAATCTGCATTTATTACATTTGTCATGGATTTACATTTAGTCATTTAGCAGATGCTTTTATCCAAAGCAAATTAGGACAATAGCCACGCCCACTTAGCTCATGGCAGTATCAGCAGCGGCAATCCACCTGTCACTCAAGTGGCCACGCCCTTATTTATGCAGAATTGGAAGGCTTAATATAATTTAAACAGATGAGTTATAAAATAATAATAATAATAATTCACCCCCCTCACAGTTTTCATGAAGGGCAAAATTAGTTGTATAGAGAAAAATAATTTTTTGCACCAGGCTGTAAACATGCTTTCTTCTGCTGTAAAGTTGGGCAGTTTAACATGAGGAGTCTATGGGACTGACTCTCTTCTGCAGTCGATGAATTACAGATTTAGTCACTTCTGTGTTGGTTTCAAGAGAGAGCAGGAGGTTGCCGCTTGTGTATATAATACATCCTCTCAACTAAGCCTAAGCAATACATATTTTTGCCTTCCAACATTTTGTTAATTGGATATTTTACAGTGTGCATGTAACACATTGAGCTCTCATTCATGGCAACTTCAACAGCTTGAAATCATTTGCATATATAAAATGACAAACCTTAGACACACATGAAAATGCTAAACTTTGAGGAGGCAGCACTGTTCAGACAAGTGATTATAGTTTTAGGGGAACAGAGACGGCAGACTTAAAGGATGCAGAACCACAAAGCATCTACAGTAATGGCACTGATAAGATGACGGTTTAGACACTTTACAGTGCTAAGTGACACGGACAGATTCAAGTGCTTTGAGGAAAACACAAGCGTCTTGTATCTGTGCCCTCTGACTGTTTGGTCCTTTTAAAACCAAATATTCGTATGCACTCAGACACTGTCCACAAAACAACCCAGAATATTCCTCAAGTGCACATGGGATTTCAGCAGGAGAGGGAGAATCAATGTGTGAAGACACCACCCACCACCAAACGCATCCTGGTTTTCTCACATGAATCAGAGAATTTGAGTGGGCCACCTCATTACACCCATACGATCTGCAGCTCTATGAAGGACCTGTCCTCTGACGTCGACACGTTTGCCATTTGTCCACAGTTCCCCTTCACCGCTCAATTCCCACCCACAAGAAGATGTAATGAACTGCTGGAGCGAAGCTCTCTGTAGAAGCACAGCTCCGCTCATTACTGCTGAAGGCCTTCAGCGCTCCGCAGTTTTCACCCCCATGTGTCCTGGAGGGGCAATTACCAACCGCCTTTTCCACATAGCACCTCTGGAGAAGGTTTATGTACGCCCTGATGGTTTAATTCTGCACACTGAACCCATCTGTAGACATTTCTAACTAAAACTGTCAGAGAACGAGGAGGGCCTTGCGCATGAGGCATTGTTCTGTTACAGATTTCTCTTTTTTATTTTTCACTGAGACTGTGAAGCACAATGAATGGTTCCAGATCCACCACCCACGACTCCAACACGGATGCTGCATACTAACCAGCCAGACCTGGAGTCGAGGGACCACCGCTACTGCAGGGCCAGACACTTGTGCTCTTAAGGGGCACAAGGGGGCACACGTTTACCTTCATCTTTTCTAGCTCAAATTGACGACAGTGAAAAAAATACTGTACATACACTCACACACACACACACACACACACACATGCTGCATTATGTTTTCCTAATTCGAAATATGAACAAAGGTTGCAAATGTGGATGTATTCATACAAATTAGCATTTGAAAATCTAACATTTTATCTGTCTCAATTTAATAGTGTTAGTTGACAGAAGATGTTCAGTTTTGCTGAATGGATTCAGTCTGATCTAGCACTGCTGCTTAAGTTACAGATGCGACTTGTATAAAGAGCAGATTCTATGTATTATCTGTTGCGTTACAACTATTAGAGTCTGTGTTTTAAAACTAAATGCAGACAGAATCATCATGAATGGCCATCGGTATTCACGCACAGCGCTATCGTCTCGCAGTTTCGCTTCTCTGCATTGGCATCTGAGTCATTTCGTATGGTCTTTTAGTGGTTGTTAATTGGGACATAATAAGTGCTGTTTCCGGGTCCAAGCCTCAACCCGCTTCACTTGAGAATACTACATCAGCACTGTTTATTTATATTACATTTACATTTAAACTGACAGTGTACACTACAGTCTCCACGCTCACAGCATCCCAAACACAAATCACTTTTATATTTATATTTTCATTGTCTGGCTATATGGGACTATGGTATGGAGTTAAAGATTAGGATTATACTTTTCTTGGTAGTATTATAATTACGTAGTGAGTGTATATTAGCACCTTTTGTTGTTTTCTCGTGGTATCTGATGGAGCGTTTGGACACTGAAATGATGACGTGTGACGTCAGGCGGAACAAGTGGATATGCAGAGTTTAAAAGGTTATGGCAAAAATAATGAAACCTGACATCTCTAGTGCCACATGACAAACACATCCAGCTTCAGAAAATAGTTTGTTGCAACATGATATCAGAGGGGGGGCAAGCCCCGCCCCTCGCCTCCCATGATGACCAATCAGAAGAGCAGTGCTCCAAGGCTAAAAAAAAAAGCCCCATGAGCAAAGATGTACTGCACCAGCCGAGCAACTACCATTGAAATGAAACGTTAATCTAATGGATGGAGAACTCCAGGCATTATAGGCATGTTTAATGTAAAAGCTTCCCATATATTTATTCTTCAAAAAGCTTCCATTGGCACAGACAAAAGAAAGTACACACACTCATCTATTTCATATGTGGAGATGGCAAGGTAAGTAAACAGCACAAGCTTTGATTCATCAGCTCTGACTCCCGTCGGAGCTTCAGAAGATCTCCATATGCAGCAGCAGATGGCTGGACACTTTTGTCAGCACAGATATGCAAAGATGTGTGTGCAGCAGGTTCTTGGCCAGGTCACAGCAGCCATACGGCCCGTGGGCAGGTGTAGAGCGCCGCTAACACACTCACACACTGAAGAAGCACAGGCCCGCGCCACTGCCTCCATCATACAACCATCAACAGCAAACCACAGGTGTGCTGCTTTAACTCATGTAACAATCAGACAATAAAGAATAGTGGTATTAGAAATAGTTATGATAAGCCAAATAAAGAAATGAGAACTGAATTCAGTCCTTGCCTGCTGATGGCAGGTTATGTGTTTAGTGAACTCAAACCGCTGGGAAAGAAATCTGATGTGAGGGAGTATATTAGACCATTGCATTAGGTCTACTCTTAAAGTGACAGCAGCCTAATATTCTGGCTACTGTGTGTGCTGTCCCTAATGCAGTGGTTTAATAGCACCGACAGTTCCTCACAGTAACAAGCCTGATTCAGATCATCAAGAGCTCATTAAGAGAGAGAGAGAGAGATCAATGAACTGAACTGCATTCAGACGGACAGGGTCCCTACGCAGTGTTCACTGTTTTGTGAAGCAATAGGGAGCAAACGAACAAAAACACTCTAGACAGCACAAGAACTGAGAAAGAGTTTCACTTGCTGCTCGACTAAGTGTTTGTAACTAATAAACATCAGTTTATATTGAATTCATTCAGTGAAGACGTGCAGTGTTTTATTCTACATTTGATTTCTTTATTCATTTTATATACTATTTATTTATTCTTATAGAAAGACATTCCATGAAATCTTAAAGCACTTAAAGTTTATTTCATTAATATCTTTCATCTACTGTATTTATTTGTCCTTTATACTTCTGGGCCATTGAATGCTTGAATCTGATTGGCTGACGAATGTTCTGAGGTGTGTAATGCTCTTCTGGGAAACACACAGTGAAAGTATTTTCAGGCGGCTCTCCTGACCACATCATAGTTCATATCACTTCACATAGTTAACGGTAATAACGGTCTGACTCTGACAGTTTGCACAGAAAGATTGTTGTCAGCGCTGCCCTGATGATTTTATCAGTTAGACTGTATAGTGTAGCATCTTAAAGACTACACATCACATTTCTCACTAGCGAGGAGACAGCACTGTTTAGAGAACACTGTTCTCTCTCTCTCTCTCTCTCTCCAATTACTGCATTAATAAAAATAAAAAAGTCCTCCTTTTTCCTCCTGCTGAACTGAAAACACCGAATTACATAGAGTCATGTTTGTGTGCCATTAGAACCCTTATGAACATGAAATGATATTATGTGCAGTAGTTTTGTGTGTGTGTGTGTGTGTGTGTGAGGGCGAGAGAGATTAGTGAGAAAGTTAATGTCACCTACTAAAAACAACCAAACCTACACAAATTCTAATGGTCTCCACTTCAAACCATCAATTTTCAACCATTTAATTTTTCTTTTTTAATATGTAGTGTGTTGTGGGACATGTTTCATTAGGATTTATTGGATTTAGAAGGTGACCAATTACCAGCAGAGACCCCCAGCATCAGGGTAAGACCAATACAATTCCCATTATACCCAGTACAACCGTTATACATTCTGTGGTGCTGACTGTTGTGTGTGTTTGTTGAGGGGACTACACCGTGTGCTTCAGAGAGCTGCAGTAAACATGTCGCCTCATCTGAATGTGTTCTGTTAGTGTCAGACAGTGTCCTGAGACGAGGTGAAGTGTGAGCGAGAACTATTCAGTCACTAGTGCTTCCCAAGAACACGCTCAACACTGCAAATAACTCATTGTTTGGTGCATTGCTAGTTCAATATTAATTTAACACGTCGTCCTTCAGTGTGTTTATATCAGCTCAACGCAGCATTCACCAAGTATATACATTGCATGCTCAATATTAACCCGCTTTAAGTGGCATCTGCTTACAATATGGCACTGAGACGGTGATGGCTACGAAGGAAACCCAACACAGATCAATTTCTGGCAGATTCATCAAGCTGATACACAATCCTGTCCTCAGCTCTGATATTCAAATCAAATTCATCCGTAATGAAATGAGTTCAGTTCAGCTATAATTCAGGTGTTATTCAGCTCAGTTTGTTTTCTTCTAATAGTGAATATTCAGTCAAATTATTAATACTGCGTTACTGAATATCAAGTGTCTTAAACTAGCTTGACATCACTAGTTTTTACTGTGGGAGTCGATCATAGAAATGAAATAAGGATTAAATAAACTGAAATAATTAAAATATAAGGTTGGTAAAAAAACAACGACTATTTATTCTTTTCTCTCTTTTTTCTTTTTTTAATATTTTTTGCAGGCCAAGTAGAGAAATATAAAGCACTGTCCAGACCCAGAAATATCTTTGGCATTTAGCCCTGTGCTGTCTTTATGATCTGATGCTGTACTGAAAAGACCTGTGTGACGGTTCTTCATCATTTATCCCCTTACCAAGAAAGAAACAGAAATAGAGAGGTGCCAGAACATGCTGGTCATCTCAGCCTGGCATGATCTAGTGTGGAGGAACAGAAAATACAGAGCAGCATATAACCAGAACAATGAGTCTCATTCGCTTCTCCATAGCAGCTGATTCACAGATGCGTTCTGATGGCCTCGATGAAGTATACCATCCATTCTCCCATGCTTCAGAACTTCGATTAGTCTGCACAGGTGCGCCGCCGGGGACATGCACCTTAAAGCCTCGGGAGGTTTGTTAAGTGAGTTTATTACTCTCTCCTCTGTGAGATCTTTGCAGTGCTGCCATAAACACTTCAGCTTATGAGAACTAGAGAGAAACAGAGACATGAAATTCAGCGTGGGATTTCTGGGAGTTGTGCATGACTTTAATCATTTCCACAAGTTCTGCATGCTGGACAGTTCCACGCATTTATTCACTGCACTTCACTGAACTCTAGATTTTGGTCTAGATACGTAGATGGAAAGCTGCCATCATGAATCAGACTCAACACCCAATCAGCAACCGATGCACAGAACTCGCCCTACAATTTATTGCAAGCTATTCCTTCTTAGAGTATCTGCGTGTGCAAAGTCATTGAATCAGCACTAATTTTAGGGGCGAGTTTGTGTTCACTGGATTCTAATCAACTAAATTCCTTCAGTGAATGCAAAAAACATCAGTTCATTCTTAGTGACTCTGCTTTTAGAAGAAAGGATGGATCGCATCAATTCAAATGCTTCATACATATGATATGACTACACTGTAGCTAAGAATCATTGATGAGCGGAGATCTAGTGTGATCCATCACTGCAGACACATGATCACACAGATGCTCTGTCCTTCATGCACCGAGCACAGCTGGAGGACAGCCAAACCCAGCCAGCCGATGGAGGACGCATCCATGTAATACAACGGATGAAATAATCCTCCCGAATTAGTGAGCGGCGAAGAGAAAGCAATCGCTCTCATGCAACCTGATGCCCCTGGAAGTGTCAGGCGCACACTTCCTTTTATTTTTAGGATTCGCTCAAGCTGTTTTTACTTCTATGACCTTGGAAGATCAGGGGATTCACAGTATCAACACTAGTGTGTCATGCCTCAAGTTAGTCTTAAACTTTCTGGCAACCGTTGACAAGGAAAGCCTTATAGGCTAGTGACAATGCCCCTGAATTTTCTAGATACCCCTACCGGAGGTAGAACTAAACCCAACAATGTTTTTCCTCATCTCTAAGGTCTCCCATATATAAAATGGATTCTTGGCTAAAAATATTTTACTGCTAAGACTGTTAAATTAACAGATATTGTTATACACCACAAAACCAATAAAGGACTAAAATATAGCCTGTCCGTATGGGAGTTAAGGCATATAAACTAATGCAGATCAATCACACAAGCTCTGAGAGCTTTGAAACTTGACATGTTTGTAGTCAGGAAGTTGATTTAACTACTAGAAAAGACTGGATGTAAATATCTTGATGTATGGAATAAATAGAGACATGTAAACACATATCTAAAATAAGCGGACATGCACAAATTCAATATCTATGCAGAATGTTTTCATTTACTTTGTGCTTGCTTTGCCTGGCATTATCATAGAAACACATATGATAGCTTGTTGGAAAGGTGGGGTTGTGCTGAATCCAGCAATACCAAATATGTAAATATATGATAAAAGGGAAGTGTTCTGTCACTCAATGTATGATGTGTCCAAAATGAATGAAAACGGAACACTGACATAATTGAGTCCAAACCCATTCATTATCAGTGGTGAGAAGAATGTTGAGAAATTCAAATATAAGAGACATCAAAAAATATTTAATATGGCACCTTGTACTATATGGAAACAAAGATTGAAATCGAAAGATAACACCTTACCATAGCACAAACAGGAGACCAGGAGTTTTAACTTAATGAACTTTTTAATAAAACTATAACTTAACTTCACACAATACAACCTAAATTACTGTCTTAAATAAAACAAATGGCAATCTAACTAAAGAAACAAACACTCTTTGGGGAAATGAGCCCTGTCTTCTCAGGCTGTTTAGTTTATTTTCTAGCAGCAACCATTTGGAACATCAACTGCTTTTGGGAACCGTTGGAGAAGGGTCTGACTGCAGACTTGCACTTGCACTCTCAGACACTGCTTCTGCTAGCAAGGCCACTTGAAGTCTTTATTTTTTATTTTGTTCTATTTATTGATAACTTTTTGTTTGAATTTCCCAACATTTTATAACAGTTGCCATGTGGCAAAGACAAGAAAAAAGAAACTAAATTACAATGTCAATTGCAATCGCTACTTGCACTCTCCGCTACCTGTGACTTCAATCAACACAAATCTTGCATGTTGCCACTGGAGACAAGACGCTGTGGTTGTGATTAAATGATTAACACTAATTTAATACTATAACGTACAGGGTCCTGCAAGAAAAAGACAAGCACAGACCTTGGCCACAGAACAGCAGAATATGAACGCAATGCACAAAGTCTTTCGTTTAGCGTTTTCCTCCTGTAGAAAAAACTAACACTTAATATGGCATAATGTATTCAGACACATTAAGTTCAATTAAAAGATCAAATTCGATATATAGTTATTATTCAATGTACTGCAAGTCAAGCAGATGGCTATGAACACAATGTGCAAACTTTGTCCTCCCATACAATAACGCTTAATGTGGCCTAATAACAGACTAAGGTGATAAAGACAATTTAGTAGGCCTAGGCTATATGTCTTGTTGTTGACTCAAAGTATATACAGACCAGCAAATATGAACGGCATTATGCATTAAGTGATTTTAAAGGATCAACTCCGTACAGGCAAGCAGACGAGTACAGAACGCAGTGCGTTAAATTGTACATTAAACATTTTCCTCCTATAGAAAATCATTATAAATAAAACACATAATGTAGGTTAATGGACAAAGACAGTGATATAAACAAGTTGTAGACAGTTTATTCTATATGGAAAAATGCTTAATGTGAAACTGCGTGTTTCGTTTATTCTGGGCTCACATGCTTGCCTGTACATATTAGTTATGTATTTTAATAAAGTAGAGAAGCATGAGTTTGGCCTTTCTCATCTATGTCCATTATGCCACATTTTGCGGTATGTGAGGAAAATACTATGTACATATTCCTTATATTAATGAACTGTACATGTAATTTGATATTTTAATAGCATCTTAATATATTAAGCCATGTTAAGTGTTTTTTTTCTACGCTTAGCTAGAGACTTTGTGCAAATGTTCATATTCTGGTGTTCTGGCCATGGATTTGCCGATCTTGTCTTTTTCTTGCAGGACCCTGTACGTTATAGTACTAAATTAGTTTTAATAATTTAATCACCACCACAGCGTCTTGTCTCCATTGGCAACATGCACGATTTGTGTTGATTGCAAGTGATGTCACAGGTAGCAGAGAGTTCAAGTAGCAATTGCAAGTGACATTGTAATTTAGTTTCTTTTTTCTTGTCTTCACAACCTGGCTTTATAAAATGTTGGGAAATTCAAACGAAAAGTAAAAAAATAAAAAAAAATAAAAAATAAAATAAAGACTGCAAGTGATGTCACTAGCGGAAGTGCAAATGTCTGAGTCTGCAAGTCTGAGAGTGCAAGTACAAGCCTACAGCCAGACCCTCTTGAAACATTTTGGGGTCAACCCCCCATGATGTTACAACTGCAACACACCACTCATCCACATTGTCATTAGTGACAAAGTGGGTCATATTTGGACAGTCAGGGCAAGAGCAAAACCCTGTGCAGGTCAAGCCCACAGAAAGACACTGGCATTTGGTGGCATCGGCACAGTTTCCGTCTGTACAGTAGAGGTGGGTGAGGTCTCTAACTCCTTTAGGTGCTGGTGCCTTCTGGAACATCACAGATTAAATGCAGCCACCTTCTCTGAGCCTCCATCCTCTACCAACTGGGTTCCAGAGAAGAGGTTTGGCCAGGTGGCTGTGATGCCACACTGCTGTTTGGTACACGGCTCTCAGCACATGTTGCTGGAAGCCATCTTCTGTTGGGGGTAGATTTGCTGCTGACACCTCAGCTCATCCAGGTTGGTGCTAGGATGCCCATCTTGGTGCCTCTTCTTTGTCTTTCAAGATCTTTGATTGAATGTTGGTGGTCATATCTATCAAAAACTATAACGACACAGCTGTGACCTTCCTTTCCCATTAAAATTGCGATCTTTTTCCAGACACACTCACCCAGGTCATTGAACGTTTGAAAGGCTGAATCATTGAGCATTTGAAGAAGATCCATGCCATCAATGATATATGCTGATGGTTCTTTTACACTTGGCAGCTGCTGTTGTCTTCTTTATGCTTCCATCATCAAAAAACAAAGAGGGTGGGACAAAATCATGTTTAATCTGAGATACGAGATTTTTATGACTTGGGAGCGGGGAGATACGAGGTTATGCACTCATTGATAAGAATGATACAGACACAGACGTCGCTGCTGCCAGCAGTGTTCATCAAAGTCTGCGGTCGTGTCGAGCCTTTTGACAAGAGATAAGGCTTTAAGGGGTAACTAAACCCCTGGTCAGAGCCTGACTCCACCCACTGGCAATATTTGAAAAATGCTGAAAAGTGGGCAGAGCACAGCGGAGATAGAGGGGACAAACCAAGGGCAGGGCTGAGCCGGTGGGGCGTGAACCTGAGACCCTCAGTGACAGATTAATTGACAGCTGCTGTTAGTCGCTAAAATGGAGAGTGACTCTAGTGACGCAAGTAGTTTTGCTACAGAGCGTTCATTTGAAGTAGAGGACTTTTCTCCCCCACCTTCACCTGAAGTGGAGGATGTCGAGGTGTCTGAGGACACAGGGCCAGGGCCTGAGCCATATCAATTCAAGCCACTGGCTCAAACTGCGGTCTTAACTCCCGGATTCTGATAGGCATCCGATGATGCTAGCGAAGCAGCCTGTGCAAGAGAGAATGGGGACAGTCTCCGAGTAAGGCACTGCGTCACTTTTCAGCGTGAGCTGTGTGGAGCATTACAGCTGTGTGGAGCATTACCGAAGCATTACAGCTATGGATTTTTAACAAAACAAGCCTACTCAAATGTATCTAACCTAACAATTTTCATTCGTTATTGTAAGAAATGAAGAAGAGTTATGCAAAGATAGGCTTACTTGGCGCCAGTAGACAGACCTTTTTTCTCCCATAAATAAAACCTGTTAGCCTACTTGGGGCATTTTACATGCACAGTGCCAACTTTGAGTCAGTAAAATAATAATAAAAACAATAATTTAATGCTGGTATCCAAAACATTTATTTCAATACAAGTAGAATTAGAAATTAGATACATTTTAAAACTTCAATGCACATGTATAATAAGCCTAGTAATAATAACCCTAGTACTATCGATCATAACATACTTCTACAGAGACTGGAAAACTGGGTTGGGCTTTCTGGGATGGTACTCAAATGGTTCAGGTCATACTTAGAAGGGAGAGGCTATTATGTGAGTCTATTAGAGCATAAGTCTAAGTGGACGTCCATGACATGTGGAGTGCCACAAGGGTCAATTCTTGCACCGCTCTTGTTTAGCCTGTGTATGCTTCCACTAAGTCAAATAATGAGAAAGAACCAAATTGCCTATCACAGCTATGCTGATGATACCCAGATTTACCTAGCCATATCTCCAAATTACTACAGCCCAGTAGGAGGATCTTTGATGACATCTTTGTACGCATACGCGAGTGGTTGTGTGGCAACAAAACAAACAGTATGGCAGGCTGTAAAGACGCAACGAGCACTTTCAAATGAGTTAAGGCCCGTTCACACCAAGCACGATAACTATAAAGATAACGATATTAGCGTCCACACCAGCGAACGATATTGTCTGTGTATTTGAAGCGGACGCGGCACGTCTGCTGCTTTAAATTCTCGAGCTCATTACAGCAGGATTGATTCTGATTGGTTGGCAATGTTTTATCGTTCATCAGGGGGAAAAATCGTTCTGAAAGTGATTCCAACGATATCGTTTCTTTATCGTTCTAGTTATGGTGTGGACTCTGCTATTCTTTAATATTGAGAACGATTTTTAGAACTATATCTTTATCGTTATCTTTATAGTTATCGTGCTTGGTGTGAACGGGCCTTTAGCGGGCAAAATCCTCAATATATAAGCACTTTAACATCTGAAGACCGGAGGAGGTTTGGAGAGAAGCTCAAAATTTGTATTGGTGACAAAATCGAAGCTATTCAAAGCCCATATGAGATCTGGGATGACAAAAAACGTTGGTCCGACTCGCCCGTGTCTTGGCCACGAATCTGCTGGGGAGACATTTATTCTTATTTAATAGAAACCCCTGGACCCTTCACTCATGAAAGATTAAAGGCTTTCAAAAGTCTGAAGGCCTATGATTATTTTGTTTCTCGAAAAGTTGGGCCAATCTTTTCTGCCAAACAGAAAGCAGTGATCGTGCTAAAAGCAGAGGTTAGACCTGGCCAAGCAGAGTCACAGCATGATTCGCATCTCCCGTGGGTGATCGCCAAAGAGAACGCCGAAATAATCACTGCTCACTGCGACTGCAAATCCGGGTAAGTCTTCATTGATCAGTGTTCTTATTTACTTATTTATTTACTGAAAATGTAGTGACTGTTGTACCAATTCAATTGTTTTCAGTGTGAGACTTTCAATGGCGTCTGTACTAATGGTGAAAAATTGTGTATCACAGCTTACACATTTCTCCTTCTTTCAAATCCAGTCTTGGAGAAACATGCAGTCGTGTAGCAGCTTTAATGTTTAAAGTAGAAGCAGCTGTCAGGATAGGACTTACAAATGCTGCATGTACTAGTGAGGCTTGCAGCAAAGCACAGCTACAGAATGATGTGAGGAACATAGTCTGGGTGCTGTGGATTGCGGTTTGGGACACCTGAATCAGAAAGCGAAAACATATGACTCGGTTGATTTGACTCAGTTTTATTTATTTTTATTCAATCTTCTATAAATACATAGTCACTAAGACTTACCATGAACAAAATGTGCCTCACAAACTCGTTCAGAAGCTGCAGGCTTTCTTCGGAACGTCCAGGTTCAATCGCCTAATTGCACGCAACCATTTCTTTCATTTTTCGCTATCCTTTTCGGAGGGAATTCGAAAAAACTTTTTATCAGGCCCCCAACTAACCGTACAATCGACCACACAGCAAGAGTGAACCATCCTCTTCTCTAAATCCTCCTCCAAACGTGCAAAACAATCAAATTACAGGTATCTAGCGGTGTTTCCTGCCACACGATTCCCATGATGCAACGCGACAAACATAAACAATGATGTCACAAAAGAACCGCCTATTGACTCCCTCTGCCAATGCATTGATAAAATGAATAGCTGGATGTGCCAGAGCTTTCTTCAGCTAAACAAGGAAAAAACTGAAGTCATTGCATTTGGAAACAAACATGAAGTGTTCAAGGTGAATGCATACCTTGACTCTAGGGGTCAAACAACTAAAAATCATGTCAGGAATCTTGGTGTGATTCTGGAGACCGGTCTGAGTTTCAGTAGTCATGTCAAAGCAGTAGCTAAATCAGCATACTATCATCTCAAAAACATTGCAAGAATTAGAGGTTTTGTTTCCAGCCAAGACATGGAGAAACTTGTTCATGCCTTTATCACCAGCAGGGTGGACTATTGTAATGGGCTCCTCACTGGCCTTCCCAAAAAGAGCATTAGACAGCTGCAGCTCATCCAGAACGCTGCTGCCAGGATTCTGACTAGAACCAGAAAATCTGAGCATATCACACCAGTCCTCAGGTCCTTACACTGGCTTCCAGTTACATTTAGGATTGATTTTAAAGTACTTTTACTCTTATATAAGACACTAAATGACCTAGGACCGAAATATATTGCAGATATGTTCACTGAATATAAACCTAACAGAGCACTCAGATCACTAGGATCAAGTCAGTTAGAAATACCAAAGGTTCACACAAAACAAGGGGAGTCCTCCTTTAGTTACTATGCTGCCCGCAGCTGGAATCAGCTTCCAGAAGAGATCAGATGTGCTAAAACACTAGTAACATTTAAATCTAGACTCAAAACTCATTGTTTAGCTGTGCATTTATTAAATGAGCACTGTGCAATGTCCGAACTGATTGCACTATATTTTCACTTTTTTTTATGTAAAATCATTTTCTAACTGTTTTTAAATTCATTTTAGTTAAGTAGTTTTTTTCATAATTTTAAAAGTTTTAAAATTGCTTGTCTTTATTTTTATTATTTTTCTTCATGATTATTTTACTTTATTTTATGCAAAGCACTTTGAATTACCATTGTGTATGAAATGTGCTATATAAATAAACTTTCCTTGCCTTGCCTAGTAATAAGTAGACATTTAAAATACATCAATAACTGATATCATAGTTTAAAATAGATAAAATCAGAGTTAAGGCTTGCTTTATGTGTTGCTCGATGAGGATTTCTCAATCGTTGCGACTTTAAATCCTGAGGACACAAAATGCCGTGGAACCTCCTGCCGCGGAGTGAAGAAGAGGTGGCGTTACGAGGATTCTAAGACAGTTGAAGTGTCCAATGAAGTTAAGAGATTTGCTCTCAATCTATTTTCAACACTTTAGATTGTTTACCACGTGGGGTTTGACCAATAGCATTGAATTGTGAAAAAATATGAAATAGACAAAATTTGGACATGCAAGGATTCTGCCCGTCAGTGACGATATTTTAATAAAGGTGTTCCATTCCAATGTTAACCTGATTCAATTGGATCTGTGGTTCATATGAATTGTATAGTATACTGTGCCTTATGAAATGTATTATTAGTAAATGTATCATAAATATAGATCAGCACTTACCTAATGTAAGTTACTTTGCAGTAACCATGAATTTGTCAACATTCTTCTCACCACTGATAATGTGATTTGGACTTGAGGCTATTTTGTCCAGTGTTCTTTCATTTTGGCCACCTCATACATTGAGTGACAGAACACTTCTCTTTTATTATATATTTACATATTAATAATTTAAGTTGTATTGTGTGAAGTTAAGTTATAGTTTTATTAAAAAGTTCATTAAGTTAAAACTCCTGGTCTCCTGTTTGTGCTATGGTAAGGTGTTATCTTTCGATTTCAATCTTTGTTTCCATATAGTACAAGGTGCCATATTAAATATTTTTTGATGTCTCTTATATTTGAATTTCTCAACATTCTTCTCACCACTGATAATGAATGGGTTTGGACTCAATTATGTCAGTGTTTCATTTTCATTCATTTTGGACACCTCATACATTGAGTGACAGAACACTTCTCTTTTATCATATATTTACATATTTGGTATTGCTGGATTCAGCACAACCCCATCTTTCCAACAAGCTATCATATGTGTTTCTATGATAATGCCAGGCAAAGCAAGCACAAAGTAAATGAAAACATTCTGCATAGATATTGAATTTGTGCATGTCCGCTTATTTTAGATATGTGTTTACATGTGTCTATTTATTCCATACATCAAGATATTTACATCCAGTCTTTTCTAGTAGTTAAATCAACTTCCTGACTACAAACATGTCAAGTTTCAAAGCTCTCAGAGCTTGTGTGATTGATCTGCATTAGTTTATATGCCTTAACTCCCATACGGACAGGCTATATTTTAGTCCTTTATTGGTTTTGTGGTGTATAACAATATCTGTTAATTTAACAATCTTAGCAGTAAAATATTTTTAGCCAAGAATCCATTTTATATATGGGAGACCTTAGAGATGAGGAAAAACATTGTTGGGTTTAGTTCTACCTCCGGTAGGGGTATCTCGAAAACTAAAGCACTTTTTGACCATTTGTCACTAGCCTATTAACATAAAGAGAAAACAAGCTTTCTCCGTCCGCATTAGTCCATTCATCACGAAGTCACTGTGACTTTGCTTCATCAAGAAAAAGAAGAAAAAACTCCCTTCTGTCAGCTAAACTGCCAAAAAGTAGCAGAAATGCTGAAGTTGTGTTTAATCGGGGCTTAGGTGACCTCATGCGCCTCAGATCAGAGTGTTTTCATCCGTCAGGTCCGGCCTCAGAGAGCAGGATTAGTTCGGATCGCCGGCTCTTACGCTCACCCTCCGCCAGACCTCCCCAAACTCCTCCCGCTGCACAGCTTTGTTCAGGTATTTAGGGTGGAGAGGAGAAGCTTATGTCAACACATCCCCCTTCCTGAGATCCCAAACCGCTCTCATCCACAATTCTTCACAGACACACACATTAATGGGAGTTCTATGCAAATTGCGTCCTCTGTCAGCTTAGGGATTTGACTCCGAACAACTCGTCTGTGAGAGGAGGAAAACAGAAAAACTCACTCACATCTTTGCGCGTGGATGTGCAAAACTACACCAGTTCCCATGGGGGAGCCACTTTGGGGGAAGAACCTAGCGCTATGATTGGTCAAACTCTTGCTTGATTTGAGGCATCACCAGGTTTTTCGTAGTTTAGAATAATGACAAATCGTACCAGCGTACTTTGAAGTCAAAATGCATATCCGCTACGCAGATTGGGTACAGATTGGCAGGTCTGCTTATTGGTAGAACGATGGATCACTAAAAAATGGTAGCGTTAGCTAATAATTTCCTACCAGTGCTTTAGCTAGCTGGCTAACATTGCATTCTCTCCTGCTGTGTTCAATGACTCAATTCATCAAGCTGTAGCTAACGTTAGCTAAATCTATGTCAACAGAGCTCCTGGGTAGCTTAACTTAGATGTACCAGAAGATATTAAAATGACTGAAACCATCACTCACCAAATCTGGCCAGGCGTGCTTTCAGCTTCTGATGGTGGTCTGCACTGGTGATGAAAGGCCTTTCACGTTAATATTTCCATGCACTCGCGCTCCCTTCTGGGATGCACACCTGTTCACAGTTCACTGAATATGAACAGCCCCCCACCCCCCAATTTTTTTTCTCATTGAATCTTCACAATTCACATATGTCACCTATTTTGGTTTTGAAACGGCAAAATGTGGTTAACACATGCCCTGGCCTTGTGTCACAGTGAAACATGATTAGGTTTAAAATGGTGTGCAGTTTATTCACCTTTCACTGACTGAACTCTAAAAAAATGAAACAAATATATATTTTCTTGGTTCATCCAATGGAAGTGTGAAAACACTCAGTCTTTCACACTGGGTCTGGTTATTTTCATCCTCCGTGTTTGCCACACTTTAGTTCTAGACCTAGTTAACGACTCACTTCTGCATTATTCAAAACGTCATGATACATACAGCTAAAAATAGGCATCATTACTGTCTGCCCCACACTGAGCTACTCTTTCTGCAGAGAGCCCCTTTATTTCTGCACGGAAGGTGTGTGTGTGTATAGACCTGCTCTGGAGATCAGTGTGTCCGCACAGAAAGCGTGACACGATCTGGCAGATCAGAGACATGTCTGCTCTCCTCGCACGCTTCAGCATTCACATCAAAAACCTGCAGTCTTGCTTTGCTGCGGGACGCTCGCACTGATGAAACCCCTTATCATTCTGCACATCACATCCATGTTTTTCATCTTGGGCAGAGGATGGGTGAGGATGTCTTGCATGAAAATGAAGCAACCAAATGCTTTAGCTGCCAAAACCGGGACATGAGAGAAAAACAGCAAATCCAAGAGCTGTCTTCCACAAGCAAACGTGTGTCCATATTTGCTCCAAGATCGCTGTGGGAAAATGACACAGGCGGAGGGATCAGGACCCCAACAACTTGCCAAATATATGGACATCAAATATAGATTTGACTGTTAATTATTTTATGTGAACAAATAGCTTAAGTATCCACTTTATATCAGAATTTATTCAGCGAACTGATTCTAAATTTACTCAACTGTGCCAACAATCAACATTTTTCATGTTTTATACTGTTTCAGTAAAAATATGTAGCCTAGTTAATTAGTGCTGTTCATTAATATTGATTGTAATAGTGATGCATATAAATAAAAATGATCAAATATATTTCTTACTTGTATTGATTTAGTTCAAATAAAATGTTTTACTGTATATTAAGCCTCACATTTACAGTCAATCTTTGAGGCATCAGAACTGAACATCGTCAGAAGACTGGGAACACGGTGAAGCTGCTCATTACCGTAGCGTTTCTTGATGGGAGTTCCTGAGGAGTCACCATCGGTGCAACAGAACGTGAGAATTAATTAGGTTAAATACAGAGAAGCCTGAGGGCTGAGTTTATCTGATTATCCAGGTGTAATCCCGGGTCTCCTCGCTGCTATACGTCCCAGAGACAGCACATGTGTTTCAGCATCCATCTCAGAGAACATTACTGCTGCTCAATCTACTCTTCTTCATCAAATGAGGTCTCAAAAGAGCAGAATAACTCCTGCGGCCTTTCGTACAAAAGAACCATTTATTTGAAGGTTTTTAAAATCTTAAGGACATTTTGTGGAATGGGTGTAAATGGTTCTCCATGCAACCACCAAATTAAACAACCTTTACTTTTAAGAGACGACTCTCAAACCATCTCCAGTGCTCAGCAGAAGAAAGTCTTTCTCTCAGAAGAAAACGGGAGAGTAAATTAAGACTTACAGATGAAGACAGTGGAAGCAATCAAAAACAACAAGAGAGCAATGATACACGCGTGCTATAACAAGTCTGTGTTAGGTTAACACAGTACACATAGCATGGGATTTTATATAATAAATTTATATTTATATTAATAAATAAAAAGAAAACATAGAATAAAAAAAAGAATAGAGCAAGCTAATGTTAGAGGTCATTACACACACACACACACACACTCATTGCATTGCATAATAAATGAAAAGAAAATAGAATACTATATATATATATATGTATGTATAATTTTTTATTTACTACAGATAAACCTGAGGCAGGCACAGTAAACTGTAAAGTTAGCCCTTTTCCTGTGAATGCAGATATTTCTAAAGCAGGCCACTGATGCATACAAGCCAGGATTTAAAATGAACTAGCAGCATACTGTAAGGCAGAGATTCAGGAGGATATGAGTAAACTAAAACTAAAACTAAAAGCTTGCAGACATAAACCTAAACCGTGACAATGGAGCTGAAATCTCCGAGGAGTTTCTGGATTTCAGTCGTCTTGCATCTATGACAGAAGCCATCCTCTCTGAGTCTGTCACCGGGCAGGGTTTGATGAGTGGAGTACAGCGCCGCATCAGTGCTTCACAACCTAAAACACCTGCTTCAGCTCTTCAGCATCTGGATCACTCTGGAGGAGCGAGGAGAGGTAGATGAAACCTTGAGCAAACTCACCTACAGCTGTGTTAAAGATCTGATTCCTGCAAGATAATGATCCAGCTCTCTTCCGCTGACTCACAGAGCGCAGCTGTCATGTACAGATGTGGAAACTGCTTCACAAACCACACGCTGTCATTATTTCTGTGCTGCACACATTGAAATAAGAGAAGTACTGGGATAAAAGCTCATAACTTGGGTATAAACACTGATGTTACTTAGCAATCAACATAGAGTATAATTCAGCTTTTGAAAGTGACTTCAAATAAAGATCATATCAATCACATCATTCTGCCAGGAGGAGGCATGGACTGCAATAAAGAGATGGGGGGGGGGGGGGGGGGCAACAACAACAAAAGGAATAAAATAAGTCTTTAATAAGAAAATGTGACATAAGACCGGATCTGGACCGCTATAGAAGGGTGGGCTGACAGACATCCAAGTATTCACACCCAGGGCATGCGCTTCATAGGCCCACAGCAGCTTATGATTGGTCGATCGACAGGCTCAAATCTGATTGGCTGAAGAGTAGCCTGCATGGGAGGAGCTCGCTGCCAGGGAAGTCTAAAGCCCACTCCTCGTAACTCAAACTCTCTGTGATCAGCCTCTGCTTTTCTGCAACAGACTGAAGCTCTGCATGGATTCAGCACGCTCTGCATTCAGCTAATAAAAGACAAATGATTCAGCTATATCTTAAACTTCTCAGTCCGCTTCAGACTGGTTTTAATCACTGCACACAATCTGTATCTAATTCTGATTGGGAGCTCGTGTCGGACACACGCTGTGCTCTCCTCATCCCTTCACTGCTGCCCACTCTGAACTCAACGAAATACATCAACAACATCGTCAAGCTCCAACAAGTATCTATGACACAGCTGACAACTGCCTAAATATCACCAATACATAACAATACACAAGATTTGAATACTTTAAAACATTATGTGTCTGGTGACGCAGATAACAGAAGGTAAACAGGAATCGTGACTAGAGTGTGTGTTTTTTTTTTTACATTAAAGCATTTTTACCAAACACACAAAATAATGAAATGAAAAAATAAAAAAGCATCATATGACCCTTTTAAAAGTTACTTTTGCAATTCCCTATAGTCACACTAATTGGGCAGAAACTAGACACTTCAGCTTTAGTAAAAAAGGTAAATAAATCTAAACCATTAGAAATGTGCGTCAACATTCAACCAGCAGTGACCTTCAGCCAGCAGAAGTGAAGTGCAGTATCATCTAGTGTCCACTCAGCAGGTCAATAAGCCTCTCATGTGGGAAGCCCTGTTTGGGAATAGCACTCGTTTCCGGGAACATGACCGTCTTTGGTGATTCTTGTGCAATTATTAAAGTCAGGCTCTGAGCACTTGTCTATTCTTAAGTTCATTAAATATGAATGGATCGATTGAGGCCATTGTTCCAGTTATGCTCTCTGAAGTGTCCAGTTCATAAATAGCTCAAACAATGTGATTGTTGCTCTGTAAAGCAGCTTAATCAAATCTGTCAACCGCTGAGCACACTTCTGGTCTGAGAGAACATGAGACTGAAGATCCTTCACCAATCCGTCTCAAATGCACTGTAAGTTAATAAAGTCATAATATTTCCAGCACAATGCTGCATGATTCACGCCTCTCTGATCAGAAAGCGTCCCCTCGCTGGTTCTTGGCAGATGTACACAAGGAAATCAATATATTAAGATCAATTTCAGTAGTGCTTGTAAATGTTTCTTGCTAAAGTGAAGGTAAAGGTCCTGTTCATTTGTACAGTTTCACAAAAGAAAATACAATCTGTTACTCACTTTTTAACCCTTAATATTGTGTGTGTGTGTGTGTGTGTGTGGTGTGTGTGTGTGTGTGTGCACTTGTCTATTTAGTCATTATTTCTGTGAACATCTTCAGAATGGAAAACATAATCTCATGAAGTGCATTGATTACATGTATCATAGTTCATTCAGATTTTATAGTAGTTTATACACAGCATTGTTGGTTACAGAGCTATCAATGATGAATTTTGTCATTTCTAGGGTGCTCTGAGCGGTTGCTAGGGTGTTTCTAGGGTGCTCCGGGCAGTTGCTAGGGTGTTTCTGGGGGGCTCTGGGCGGTTGCTAGGGTGTTTCTAGGGTGCTCTGGGTGGTTGCTAGGGTGTTTCTAAAACTATTTCATTGTTATCATGATTATCTTGTTATGAAAAAAAACATGGCTCTTTGGCAATGCAGTCTCTCTCCATGAGACAACTGTTATTTTTTCATCACTTGATTGGAAATCTTGTTTTCTAAATAAAAAAGGGCCACTTGAGTAGAAGTGATGGCCCCATGTGACATCGATGCTGATGAGAGAAAACAACAACAGCGGATGAAAGAGGAAATGAATTAGACAGCTGAAAATGTCAGAAAAGAACTGATGAGCAAATGAACTGTGACAGGACTCTAATTGTCTGAAGCTGTTTGGCATGACATGTGGCCCCGGGTCATTCACGAGAGACTTGTGTAACTCATGCTGTGTTCCAGGCAGGTTCCTGAGCCGTAATTCACGACTGCAAACCACGACTCATGATTCTGTAGCGTTCCAGTCAGGCCAAACTTCCTGAGCGCAAGGAATTGTAGCTAGATTATTAATTTTATTGCAACATTATATTGTATATTTGTGTGTTGTGCGTCTGTAGGCAATATCATCTGTAGGGGCTGCCACTGACGTCAGAACTCAGAACTGGGAGTACATCGATCTAGTACGGGTTCACGGGTTGGAAGTCACGGGTTTGACTGCTGTTTCAGTGCACTTTCACGGGTATAAGGTTGGAAAAACACGGGTTACAGGTTGCCTGGCATAAAAATAACTCTTGCTTTCTCTCAATTTAAAACAAACTGTCAGCGACCAGGGCTGCGTTCGCCAAAAGCATCTTAAGTTTGATCGTAGCTCCATTGGTTTCAATGGGTATGCCATTCTGAACATTTGAGCGATAGCTCTCACAGCAAAAATACATCAAAAGCTGTCTAGATGAGCTGTAAATGTGAGGGATATTTGTTAGTGCATGTTTTTTTTTACCCTCATAGATTCTGTTACCATTGCCATCCGTTGTACAAGTGAGAGACTGCAATGACTGAAGCTAAACACTATAATTTGTGTTCTATTGAAGAAACAACGGCTCCTACATCTTGGATGCCTTGGGGTGAGCAGATAAACATCATGTTTTAATTTTTGGATGAACTATCCCTTTAAGTTATTAAACATAACTGTCAGGACACTGGTTTGATCATCAGGACTTCTGTTGTGTTATGTCTTAAGTGGTTAATTCCACTCACTCTGTCTTCACAGCTGCACCTCATTAGTGTTCCAGCTCACACACACACACCTGTCTCTCAATTTCACATTGATTTTCTTCTATACTTATGCTTCTCTCTTTCTGTGCTTCTCTGTCAGTGTGTCTTGGCTACCATCCGTTTCACTACTGTCCTTAAAACTATTGTGCTCAAGTTGTGCCTAGTTGTCATGCCCTGTTTGTTCATTTAATCTTGTTTTTTGTCTTTTTGGTGTACCCAGTTCCATTAGAATTAATCACATCTGGTAATCATAGAGAGGAAATAGTATTCTTTGTCACTCGCTCACCCCTCACTCCGGTGGTCTTAGGTCATTCCTGGTTAACCACTCACAATCCACACATTAATTGGTCTGAAAGCACCATCCTATCATGGAGTCCCTATTGTCATGCCCATTGTCTTGTGTCTGCCTTGTCTTCTGTCTCTTCTTTTCCTGTGTTGCAGGAGGAGCCGATTGATCTCTCCAGTGTTCCTGAGGTCTACCATGATTTGCGGGCGGTTTTCAGTCATTCCCGGGCCGCATCTCTCCCTCCACACCGTCCCTATGATTGTGCCATCAATCTTCTCCCTGGCACTTCTCCTCCTAGGGGGCGATTGTTCTCCTTGTCCGGTCCTGAAAGGGCGGCCATGGAGAGGTATCTGTCTGAGTCTCTGGCGGCCGGTGTTATTCGTCCCTCCTCTTCTCCGGCGGGGGCGGGGTTCTTCTTCGTGAAGAACAAGGATGGTTCCTTGCGTCCTTGCATTGATTATCGGGGGCTGAATGACATCACCATTAAGAATAGGTATCCCCTACCTTTGATGTCATCAGCCTTTGAGATCCTGCAGGGGGCAAGGTACTTCACGAAGTTGGACCTTCGCAATGCCTATCATCTGGTTCGGATCAGGGAGGGGGATGAATGGAAGACGGCTTTTAATACACCCACAGGGCATTTTGAGTACAGGGTCCTTCCCTTCGGTTTGACTAATGCCCCAGCCATCTTCCAGACGCTCGTCAATGACGTGCTGAGAGACATGATCAACAAATTTGTCTTTGTGTATCTGGATGACATCCTAATTTTTTCTCGTTCACTCCAGGTACACATTCAGCACGTCAGACGAGTGTTGCAGCGGTTGCTAGAGAACCAACTGTTTGCTAAGGTGGAGAAGTGTTCCTTCCACAACCAGTCAGTTCCGTTCTTGGGCCACATCATCTCGGTGGAGGGGATCTGCATGGACCCTACGAAGGTAAAGGCCGTCTCTGACTGGCCCACCCCTGGCAACCGTAAATCTCTGCAAAGTTTTATTGGATTTGCTAATTTCTACAGGCGGTTTATCCGTAATTTCGGCCAGGTGGCGGCTCCTCTGACAGCATTAACCTCCACAAAGAAACCGTTTTGCTGGTCCTTAGCTGCTCAGGCAGCCTTTGATGAACTTAAGAGGCGGTTTTCATCCGCACCTATTTTAATAACTCCGGACCCTTCGCAGCAGTTTATTGTGGAGGTTGATGCGTCAGAGGTAGGTGTTGGAGCGGTTTTATCTCAACGATCCCCTCTTGACAATAAAGTACATCCTTGCGCTTATTTTTCACACCGATTGTCCCCCACAGAACGGAACTACGACATCGGCAACCGGGAGTTGCTGGCTGTACGGCTGGCTTTGGGGGAGTGGCGCCACTGGTTGGAGGGCTCGGCGGAGCCGTTTCTGGTCTGGACCGACCACCGGAACTTGGAATATATCCAAACTGCCAAACGACTAAATTCCAGGCAGGCTCGCTGGGCACTCTTCTTTGGTCGCTTTAATTTTACCCTGTCTTACCGACCAGGCTCCAAAAACATTAAGCCTGATGCGCTCTCCCGTCAATTCACTGCCCCGGAGGATGCAACTCCACCAGACACCATTATTTCACCTGGTTGTGTGGTGGGGTCCGTCACCTGGGGCATCGAGGAGCATGTCAGGCTGGCTCAGTCGGAGGCAGAGGTGCCAGAGGGGGGCCCGGTGGGTCGGCTGTTTGTTCCGGAGTTGGTTCGGCCAGAGGTTCTGGAGTGGGGTCACGCCTCCAAACTGGTCTGTCACCCAGGAGTGAGGAGAACGTTGGCTGCCATTCGTCAGCGTTTTTGGTGGCCAGGCATGGGGGGGGGGGGTTCGTGATTTTGTGGTCGCCTGCTCGGTCTGTGCTCAAAACAAGTCCTCTAGTTCTGTACCCGTTGGTTTGCTCCAACCTCTTCCTGTCCCATCTCGCCCCTGGTCTCATATTGCGCTGGACTTTGTGTGTGGTTTACCAGAGTCCAGTGGCAATACGGTTGTTCTCACTGTAGTGGACCGCTTTTCTAAGGCGGTTCACTTTATCCCTCTCCCTAAACTTCCTTCTGCCAGGGAGACTGCTCGGGCGGTCGTGGACCATGTCTTTCGGATCCATGGTCTTCCGGAGGACGTGGTTTCTGACCGGGGACCCCAGTTCGTCTCCCACTTCTGGAGGGAGTTCTGTCGACAGATTGGTGCTACCACTAGCCTGTCGTCAGGATTCCACCCACAGACCAATGGCCAGACCGAGCGTGCGAACCAGGACCTTGGGAGGACCCTTCGTTGTCTGGCTTCACATAATCCCTCGTCCTGGTGCCAGCAGCTTACGTGGGTTGAGTATGCGCACAATACATTGCCGGTGTCGTTTACTGGATTATCTCCTTTCTTTTGCTGTCTCGGATATCAACCCCCTCTGTTTCCTTCACAGAGTTCCGAAGCTGCGGTTCCCTCAGTTCAGGCATTTATCAGTCGATGCCGGCGAACCTGGAGGAGGGCCAGGGAAGCGCTTCTGAGAACTAGGGAACGCACCAAGAGATTGGCGGATCGTCATCGGGCTGAGGCACCCAGATACATCTGTGGGCAAAAGGTATGGCTCTCCACCAAGAACCTGCCTCTTAAGGTGCCCTCCAAGAAGTTGGCACCGCGGTTCATTGGGCCATACCCCATTGTTAAGGTGCTCAGTCCGGTGGCGGTTCGGCTTCGGCTTCCGCATCCGCATCCTCTTCGTCGAGTGCATCCAGTGTTTCACGTGTCTTGTGTCAAGCCTTTTATTCGTTCCCTCTCTTCATCATCTTCCCCTAAACCCCTACCCCCTCCTCCCCTGATAGTTGAGGGTGCTCCCGCTTTTACCGTTAGGAGGATTCTTGATTCCAGGCGGCGGGGCAGGGGATACCAGTACCTGGTTGATTGGGAGGGGTACGGTCCAGAGGAGAGATGTTGGGTCCCGACTCGGGACATTCTGGACCGCTCTCTTATTGAGGATTACCTACGATCTGCCCCTCACCCTGGAAAGCCTGGTGGCATTCCTGGGGCGGGGGGTCCTGTCAGGACACTGGTTTGATCATCAGGACTTCTGTTGTGTTATGTCTTAAGTGGTTAATTCCACTCACTCTGTCTTCACAGCTGCACCTCATTAGTGTTCCAGCTCACACACACACACCTGTCTCTCAATTTCACATTGATTTTCTTCTATACTTATGCTTCTCTCTTTCTGTGCTTCTCTGTCAGTGTGTCTTGGCTACCATCCGTTTCACTACTGTCCTTAAAACTATTGTGCTCAAGTTGTGCCTAGTTGTCATGCCCTGTTTGTTCATTTAATCTTGTTTTTTGTCTTTTTGGTGTACCCAGTTCCCGTACACAGTCCAGTTTTGAATTCCTTCCCTGGTTGCTGATTGTCAGCGTTTGTTTTGGATTATTGCCTTTGTTTTGGACTACTGTCTTTGTTTTGGACTATTGCCTGTTTTTGTTCAATAAATTTTGCCAAACTGCGAATCTGCTCTTGGGTCCCTTTTTCTCCCAGCAACCCTAACAATAACCTTGCCCTCAGTCAAAACACTTTGCCCGGGAACAAATAATAAATTTACGAGCCCAAAGATTGCTCATTTGACATAGCCGAAACTAATGAAATCTCATGTTTAACTAATTCAGGTGTTTTCATAACCAAACTTTGCAATTCATGCAGTTTGATACATGGTAAGATGTTTTCTCCACCCACACACCTACAGCAGGATTGGGAAACACTGGAGTGTACAGCAGTTAAAGTCACACTGACTTGTGGCTTCAACAAACACAAATATCATCACTGAACAAACTCAGAGCGAATAGTAAATAATAAATCTAATATATTATAGGTTTGTATGTAATAACTCAAAACAGTTTTCTTTGTGGATGACATTGTCAAAAAATAAATAAACAAACAAACAAAAAAATTATATATATATATAATTTGATCTGATTTGCAAAACATGAAAGATCAGACCTGAAGACCAAACCAGAACCGTTATTAGTTATTAGTGGTTGGACTGGGGAGCCATACGAGTTCAGTCATTTCAATCAGTAATAGATAATAAAAATTAATCAATAAAACAATTTGAATTCTATCACTTCTGTTTTACTTAATAATAACCTTACTTGAATTTCTCGGTATATTAAGTTCATGGTATTTTCACAATGCACAAAACTGTGGCAATATTAACAGTCAATATAAAGTGCTTGTGTTGGTGTTCCCTGATCGGTCTGTCTAGTGGTGATGAGTAACAGCCATCTGCATCTATCACTTTAATTGTGCTTCAGACTCGGTTGACATGAGGGTAAATGGTGACAATTTTCATTTCTGGGTGGTCTCTTGAATGATTGTTAAAATTAAAATCACGGCATAGTGTATGCATGAGGACTATTACCGTCCAAAGGCATGCTTGTCTTTCTCATTACTTCAAAGCTGCTCGGTGTGCTGAATGTGCCTCTGATGTCACGATGGCATCCATGATTTACCAGCATCCAAATGAAGTATGACATATGGCAAGGGATTTGGAGTCAAACTAACTCAATCCCGATCACATCTTGTCCTGTCAGATCAAAGCCTGTCTGGAGCCTGGAGTCTAACATGGAGGAGACGGTTGTGCAGTCTGAAAGGTGATTTGGGGAACAGGGAGACTGGAAAAATAAAGTAATAATATTGCAGGAAAGAGATGGGGATGAGCGCTGTCAGAAAGCAGTGAAAGAGATCTGGCTCCAATGGCTCAGAGGGAGATTAGTTTGTGTCAGCCAGAAGAAGCACCGTGACATATGTGCCCTTATTTATATCCAGCAGATCCTCTGAGGCCCAAGGGCTACTTAGAGAGGTAAACCTGGAGATCTGTTTGGACTGCTGTCAACTTAAGACATTCAGTATGCTTCTTCCCAATAAACAAACATCATATTCACACACTACAAAAATAAGTCCAATATATTCCTGATTTCTGCTCACTGTATTACGATGGCCGAGACAGCTCAACACGCTGAAAAAAAACACACACGCAAATAAGAAAACATACGCGTCAATTTGACAACACGGGTGCTGCAAATTCTCACAACACAACCAAATACAGAAACACGCTGCAAATACAACACAGACAAAGAAACGCGCTTCCCTTAGAGAACAGAGAAATGATCAGAACCTGAAATCAGGAGATTTCCAGACCTGCACGTCCCAGCACTCCAAGCCTGAAAGAAGGTGACACACTGATCCCAGCAGGGGCTTCTGATGAGGTCTGTGCGTTTGTGTTTTGTGTTTACAGCGCATGTGTTGTCAAATTGAGGAAGATGTTTTATTAAAAGGATCATATGATGCAATTTTAATTGTTTCTTTCTCTTTGGAGTGTAACAAGCTCTTGGTGCATAAAGAAGATCTGTAAAGTTGTAGAGACTAAAGTCTCAAATCCAAAGAGATATTCTTTATCAAAGTTGACTCATCCATTCCTCCTAAAATGACTTGTTCTAACACACCCCACATCTCTACATCACAGTGAGGGAAGATTTACATAACACCACCCAAATGTTCACGCAAAGAAAGAAGACATCTGCAATATCTGCTCCGTCATGCCTGGAGCTGATCCGTGCTGGTCGAGGAAATACATCAACTTCACGCTACGGATCGTCTTTCACTGTGGACGAGGTGGAGTCCAGCCCGGGGTCATCACATGTGGTTACTGCAAGCCCTTCGTCGAATCCGATGGCCGCACCGTTCTCAAGCCCACCATGTGTGTGTTTCGTTATGAAAGCGAAACTACTTTGTTTGTTTTTCTTAAAGAGGACACAACTAGAAATCAGAGTTTAAGTTGTATTTCAACACTGTTCCAGAACAGTTCAGCACAAATATTCAGATGTGTGCTGGACATTTAATGGAGGACTGTTTTCTGAACCTGGGGTACTTCTGTACACACAGGCTGTTTTCTATAAAGTTGAGTTCAGTTCAAACTTTGCAAAGACAGTCTGTTGCTTCTGACTCACAGTCTGTAAGTTAGAGCTGTAATCGGGCCTTAAAAGTTAAACCCGACAGGACCCGAGCCCGACAGATTTCAGCCCGAGCCCGACAAGTACATTTTGATTGACAGCTTTTTAAAAGCCCGAGCCCATTTACAGCCCGACATTATTCAGATGTTTGCAAGCACACAGCTCTTTTGCCTTTTGTCAAGAATGAGTCATTTAAACATGTTTTAACAATGTATTCATGACTAACATAGGCTATAGGCCACATGGAAGTCAGAGCAAAGAAATAAGTCCTCTGTAATATCGTAACAGCTCAGCACTCTAGGCCTAGGCTCATTTAGCCTATAAATAGACCAATGCACCAATAAAAATGATTATTTCTATACAAATTAAATTGAGATAAATACTAAGAAAATTAAGATGGGTATTTGGAAATAACGAAATTAAGATAAAGGCTCCTCTGGATTTGCTTTGCCACTAGCAGCTGATATTTAATAAAAGAATAATGCCAACATTAGTCTATATAGGCTACTCTACATTTTGCATTTATGACTCAATTAATATTTAGTTTAATTTGAGAAACCCACAGAGAATAGGCTAGACATGCATGTTTTTACCTTGTAAACCGGAGCACAAGACCGAGCCCGTGTAAAATGATATAAATTAAGCCCAAAGATCTTCAGCTCTAGTGTAAGTACATTTTTAGGATTTAAAGAATTAGCCACTGATGATTCAAACGCAGTGTAGAGTAGTGCTTGTTGTTTCTCTGATCACAAATACAGACATGGTTTGATGTTTATTCAGCGCGATACACAACGTGTAAAAAGTCAGTATAAGTCATTATAATCAGTTATTATGTCCCCACTGGATGCAACAAGTGCCTCGTTTCTAACGGGTTTGATTGGTTTTGTGTCGCTGCGCAGGGACACACATCACAGTACGGTGAGGGGCGTAACATTTCCATCACACACCTGAGGCATTCAGACAATCACAAATGTTTCAGAATGAGGGGCATAAAGGAGAAACAATAATGTGCATTATGTGGAAAATAATGTGTGTTTTTTTATTTTACCTTAAACCACATAGTACACAAAATACTGTTCTTTTTAGCAACATCAAATACCCCCACTATTTTTTCATTTGCAGCACATTGAGCTCTCTGGGCCACCATACTGTTTAGTAGTGTTACAGCTCATTACAGATGAATGGCATGGCATACAGTCAGTGATCATGCCCAGGAGATTACAATGCAGAATCACTGATTACCTCAATCTCTGAACTCTTGCATAGTTACACAATAACCAGAACACTGTGATGTCACAGTAACTGCACATGCACTGTTTTTACTTTTATTGCCTTTTTACTTTTTCTGCCTTATATTGCTGTTGCGGTTTTTCATGCCTGTTCTTTGAGTTTCTTAGTTCGGATTTCAAATGATGTCCCACTTTCCTGCAGAGTTTAGTTACCACCTCCGGTAGCCTTCTCGTGTTCCTGAAGACCTTGATTAGCTCATTCAGGCTTGGAGAGAAACTCTCCAGGAAAGTCATGGCCTATCTCAGCACAGGTCAGGTCGATCACAACAACGCCTGCTAGCTTACATGCAGGAGTGATTCCAGGAGTTCAGGTTTCTAATCATCTAATCATAAACATATCTGTGTATGTGGCTCAAACGAACATCTATTGTTCCATCTATGACATCTGGAACTGCTCCATCTGTAACATCTGTCGTTACTGACTCCGGAGAATTATAATACTTGTGAACACAGTACTGAAACTAAACGACTGGTAAGGGACGGGTTAAGAGTGGATCAATCAGAGGAGGCTGGCTTCTAAACAACAGTTGGTGTCTGACAGCACTGAGCACAGGTGACTCTATTAGCCTCACGCTTGAGAAACTTACTCCAGATTCAACAGTGACCGGTCATTCGCACAGAACAGTGTTCTGCTCAGGAATAGTTTTTAAAACAGCACTGTGCAGAATGCCTCCTCCTCAAATAAAATAGTTGCCATTCAAACTCGGTGCTGCAAAGACAAGCTCACAACCCTTGCCCCGCCTCCGGGTCTTCTGATTGGTCTGCTGGTTTGCAACTGCGTGTAAAAAGTTACAATTCTTTTAACCTGACACAACATCTCAAAAATGCAGCACTCTTGTGAGACGCTGCAAAAGATGCACGATGTGAACACAATGGTCATACTGCGTTCACAAACAATGGGAAAGTAGCGCACTGGAATGGAAAAGCACATTCCGTGTAAACAGCCCCTAACACGAGTCAAACTCTGAGGCTCTTGTTCTGTTTCCTGTGACTGAGAGAATAACCTGAGAGTCACTGCAGGCTCTGTTTCCAACAGTGTGAGCAGAGATCACGTCTCCTGACTCAGAGCTGTACGAGAGGGACTTATTCTGAATGCTTTCTTCATCTTTCTGCGTTATAGTTGCATTTTGTTCATTGTCAAACTCAAAAATGTGTTTATTTTAAAATATTAAAGAAGCGATTGCTTTATATGAAAAAGATAATTTTACTGTACTGACAAAATATTTTTGATTGTGTTGTATATTATTGTTATACTTTCTTGATTAAATCATAAAATATTAGCTATTATTGATCATGTTATGGATTGCCCCCCCCCATGAGTTAAGGCCTTCCATTCTTTTGGGGTAAATAAAGAAAAAAAAGTGTACACTGTAATAATAAAACCACATAATTACACTAAACCAGTGGTTTTCAGAGTGTTTTAAGAATAAACCTCCAATTTATCTTAGATATTTTTGCTGCATATGCTCCAGAACAACAAATTCAAACATGCATAAATGCTGTTGTGTTTCCTCCTGACTGCTTGCTCCGCTGACTGTCTATCCGCTGCCGAGCTCTTTTCCAGTTTTACTGAGTGGTGCCAGCCAGAGTTATGTTCTGTTCATTTCCAGTCCATTCTAGGTCTGTGCGATTAATAGAAATCATCATAAAAATCACGATTTGAGCATGCGCGATTTCTAAATGGCTTTATAGCACGATTTTCCACGGCCCTGACCTCCCGCAGTATACTATCTTATATAAATTTGGAAATATGTTTCAAATTCATCCTGAAAGCATTTATGAAAATTGAAAATCACAACATTGTTCAAAGATATCGCAATAGTTTTTTTTTTTTTTTTTGTCCATTCACACACAGCATCATATCAGCAAGTTACTGGTAATGTTAAAACTTTTCATCCCAGTAAATTGCCGGAACAAATTTGCCTGTATTTTTTAAAAGATCCTGTTCACACATGACGTCTTTACAGCAATTTACTGGAATTTTCAGAAAGTTTGTATGTGTGAAAAGGGCTATAGATGGAACATGCACAATTGCACTTTTCCTGTGTATCTACAGTAGAGATGTACACATTACACATGCACCGATCTGGTACTCAGTATAAGTATCGGCTCCAATACTGCCATTTTCTGCTTGATCATGTATCGGTTGAACAAGACCAACCCAAATCTGATGTTGTGCTTATACTATTCTGTGTTATTGTTAAGCCCCATGAAAGGAAAAACAAAAAAACAATAGAAACACCTTAAAGTTCTCATGCACTATATTCCAAGTGTTCTGAAGACATTCCATAGTTTAAAGTACACATGAAATCCATATTTACAATATTAATGATTATTTAAGTCATTAAATTCAATTTCACGTAAACTCTTCTCTACACTGCGGCCGTCTGTCATCTTTCATTTATCAGTTTATCTATCTGCATGTCGCGCTCAGTCATGACAGTCAAGACAATGAAACTTTCTCCAAGAGCACACAGTAACTGAAGTTTAAAACTGTTTAAAGAAAAGGCTCGATAAAGTATCATATAGATATAACATACTATGCATCAATATCTCTTTTTTTTTGTGCTTTCAACTGCTCTGCGGAGCTGCGTGCTGTGAATTTGTGTTGCTTCAAGTGCATTATTCTGTGCACAGAATATACAGAAGCACTTTGCATTGAGGATTTCATATTATAAAACTTTTGTGCAATGAAAAATTATTAAACTTGTTCTGTTCTATCTGTAATGTGTTACTGCCTCCATTACTGTGCTACACATTTTAAAAGAAATCTATTTTAATTTATAGTATATATTTATATATAAACATATTTACTTGTTATTCATAAATGTATCTTACAAAAATACATAGAGCAATGTAACATTTTACCAGATTTAGTCCTACACTTATTCACTTATATTTGTTCACCACTAAATAATGTTATTTCACTAAAAGTTTAGATTTTATACAGACTGTTTTTGAAACCCTTGGAGCGAAAATTCAGGAAATCATAAATTGTCTTCCCTCAAGGAGTTGTACCTCTAAATTTTAAACATGCAATAGTGGATACCTCGATCCTTGATCATTTTAGATCTATCGCAAAAATTATGTTCTTTTCCAAAATATTAGAGAAGGTTGTTTTTACTCAATTACAATCCTTTTCAAGTCAACATGGCTTGCAGGAAGTGTTTCAGTCTTGTTTTAAATCACTCCACAGCACAGAAACTGCCATGCTGAAAGTTTTCAATGACCTGTTTCTAGCTACTGTGATTATGCTGTCCTCATGCATCTCACGGCTGCATTTGACACTGTAGTGTAGACCATAACATCCTGGTTTCTCGATTGGAGCACTGTGGTGGAGTTAGGGAAACTGTGCTGGATCTTTCTTGTGTGGTGTCCCTCAGGGCTCCATCCTTGGACCTATCTTATTTTCATTATATTTACTTCTGTTAGGGCTCATTTTTAGGAAACACGGCATCTCATTTCATTGTTATGCAGACGATGCACAACTTTATATCCCTTTGAATCTGAAATATACAACTATAACTACAACTTTTTGGAAAAACCCTAGATGTTAGACATCCCCAAACACTTGCTGTTTTTAAATCCAATCTTAAAACTTGTTTTTATACTCTGGCGTTTGACTCAGTTTGAGAGCTGTTTTATGTATTTTGTTATTTTTAATATCTGTTATTTTTTTTTATGCTTGTACAGCACCTTGGTGAACAAATGTTGTTTTAAAAAATGTGCTTTATAAATACACTTTGATTTGATTACGTGGCTCTAATGTCTACAAATGTTTGGATGATTGAGGACAGGCTTGTTTTCCCAATATTCGGCTGCATCTTTCAGCCATCCTCAGCAAAAGTCTTGATAGTGGACCTTTGTTCTTGAATTTGCTCGAATGCTTAAATTCTCAATATGGCGCAATATGGCTTATCAAGTCTCTTTTACAGCACATTTCAAACATTTCACACATCAGTGAAAAATTTACTCTAAAAATATAAACAAAAAAAAACCTATACTGCAGTTTCCATCAAAATTAAAGCTTAAAGGTGCAGTGTGCAATATTGACAACTAGCGGTTGAAACGAGTACTGCAGTGAAATTTCTAAATATCTCTTGCAAGTCTAGATATTAGGAAAAAAGTACATATTATATTCGGGGGGAAAAGCATTCCTGTTCACAAGAGCTAGGTTGTTGCCCTCTTATGCACACAGCTTTCATGAGTTCAGTATCACTTAAACTTTTGATACACTGCATGACAGTTTACAATATTTAGCCTAGTAGTAGCCTGATGAAGAAGACGAAAGCAATTAGAGGCCAGCTAAATTACGTAATATTTATGTTACACATTAAGGGAATTTTTCACGTAGCATCCTTTAACACAGAGGAAGGTTTGAAAGCCATAGAACAGTCACCAGTGTCTGATCAGTGCATCCAGAAGAGGATCAGACGGACCCTGTTCAGCGATCAGACACTGAGGGACCGAGATCATGCACAAACCACCTCTGACCACTATCAGATGCTCCATACAGTAAAGCTTCTCCAGCATCAGTAAACCTGTCTCTCCGTGTAAAATGTGATCAGCAGCTCGCGAACATAATATCCCAGCTGTTACATCAGCGGCTCTTACCTTTGGTGTGGGACGTCGAGTCACGAGCGTCCATCGATGGATGTGGTTTAAACACACAGCTTCAGCTCTTGATCGTTGTATCACATTCCCAGCGCGTAGCGTCGATCCATATCGACACCGAGACACACCGCTCTCCTCGAACACACGGGAGCTCGCGCGCGCCGCAGCCTCGCCGTTTATCTGATAAACCGAGCTCAGATGCAGACGCATATATGATGAACATAACATCCAGCACTGGAGTATTTATACTCATACATCAGGAGCACGCACAATGCGCAGACTCTCTTTCCTGTGCGAAACGTCAAGTTGTTGTTGTTTTTTTTATAATGTATTTTTTTTTAATAAATCCAAATCCGATTATTTGTGGTAGTCTATCTGCTGATGCACTAATCCAGCGATTCATATGACTCTGACGAAAATATTATGTTGCACACCATTTAACAGAACACAGCTAACTCCTGTATCGATGTAATTCTGAACCGCTCATTCACAGCAAACTGAGCTGGAATCTGAATCAGAATAACGCCAAGACAATTCTACTCTTCTGATTCAAAAGAAATTCAGTACAGTTGCACACAGGAATCTCTTTGCAGCATAAGCAATTGATTCTTTTATTTTGACTAATGTTGTTGTTTAATTCCCTGCAATTCCTAGCTGCACAGACATATTTATTTAAAATAAAGCTGTGTGTGTGTGTGTGTGTGTGTGTGTGTATACTGTAACTTTCTCGATAATGATGAATATTACCCAGATTTTAAAGCAGTTTTTAATTATATATATTGTTAGAATTATATTATATATCATGAATAAACAGCGTTCAAAGTGGACACTTAGAGACTGTTTCAAATCACATCCTTCTTCCTCATTCACTATTCCCTACATGAGTTTACTAATATAGTCCACCTGACAGAGAGAATGAACACTAATGAATTTTCCATGATTTTCTAATTTTTTTCAGATGTACTTATATATATATATATATATAGAGAGAGAGAGAGAGAGAGAGAGAGAGAGAGAGAGAGAGAGAATCTAACATTTTAGATGTGATTCACTACATGCATGTAATAAAAATCTTTAAATAGTCTTGAAATAATTGCAGAAAAAAGCTAAAGAGAAAAATAATTAAGCTGTCATTTCTATAAAAAATGTATATATAAATATAAAGTCAAAAGGTAATCTAATAATGTGGTTTAAGTTTAAATGTTAGAAAAATAAATGCATTTTAAGCATTTAGATGTTAGACGTTTAGAATATTAGATGTTTCTTTAGAATGACCCCTATGTGTAAATTGCTATGCACTTTAGTTTTTATTTCAGTAGTGGTTGTTAATTAGGGTGGTCATATGGGACACGGATTTTAATATTGCCTAAAATACCCAGGTTTTGGCTGTTTGCTCTGTGCAGGTCGATCGCTGTGTGACATGCATGAGAGCTAGAGAGCAGAGCAGACGGCTCCTTAAAGCCTCATGCTCTCGAATCGCCTTTGTTTGATCGGTGCACTGCAACGCTTCGAGTCCAACTAACGAACAAACATTGCTTCGGTCGTTCCTATAGATCTGGCCTTCTCACGCGCAGCCCTACGATTCGACGATTATGTCCAATACCTGCATGTTATTGGTCAAACTGCTTTGTTTTAGGGAATATTAAAATCCTGACAGAACGTCTCCCATATGAACGTCGCGCATGGACACCCTACTTACAGTTGCTGGTCATATAATTAAAATATCATCAAAAAGTAGATTTATTTCACTAATTCCATTCAAAAAGTGAAACTTGTATATTATATTCATTCATTACACACAGACTGATATATTTCGAAAAATGTTTATTTCTTTTAATTTTGATGATTATAACTGACAACTAAGGAAAATTCCAAAATCAGTATCTCAGAAAATTTGAATATTATTTAAGACCAATACAAAGAAAGGATTTTAGAAAACCACTCAGCAGCAGTCCAGTCCTTTTTGAAGCGAGACGCTTCTGACGCTGTCTGTTGTTCAAGAGTGTCTTGACACAAGGAATGTGAAGCTGAAACCCATGTCTTGCATACGTCTGTGTGTAGTGGTTCTTGAAGCACTGACTCCAGCTGGAGTCCACTCTTTGTGAATCTCCCCCACATTTTTGAATGGGTTTTGTTTCACAATCCTCTCCAGGGTGCAGTTATCTCTATTGCTTGTACACTTTTTTTCTACCACATCTTTTCCTTCCCTTCTCCTCTCTATTAATGTGCTTGGACACAGAGCTCTGTGAACAGCCAGCCTCTTTTGCAATGACCTTTTGTGTCTTGCCCTCCTTGTGCAAGGTGTCAATGATCGTGTTTTGGAGAACTGTCAGGTCAGCAGTCTTCTCCATGATTGTGTATCCTACAGAACTAGACTGAGAGATCATTTAAAGGCTTTGCAGGTGTTTTGAGTTAATTAGCTGATTAGAGTGTGTCTTCAATATTGAACCTTTTCACAATATTCTAATTTTCTGAGATACTGAATTTGGGATTTTCCTTATTTGTCAGTTATAAACATCAAAATGAAAAGAAATACAAATTTGAAATATATCAGTTTGTATGTAATGAATGAATATAATATACAAGTTTCACTTTTTTAAAATGGAATTAGTGAAATAAATCAACTTTTTGATTATTTTCTAATTATATGACCAGCATATATTGTGATTCTAAAATGCAGCAGTGTATGAAAAGGACCTTTATTTTGATCGGGTGATATGACGTTATAAGACTAGGCCGGGCTACTCCTGCGTCTTTTCTAGTTGGGAGAAAGGTTTATGTTTTATACTTCTAGCGTGTTTACATCGATGTAAACCCCTACTTATACAGTATCTTAATATTGTGATTATAAAATGCAGCAGCGTATGAAAAGGACCTTTATTTTGATCTGGTAATATGACGTCATAAGGCTGCGCCGGGCTCCTCCAGCATCCTTTCTAGTTGGGAGAAAGGTTTATGTTTTAGACTTCTAACGTGCTTAAATCGATGTAAACCATCTATATTGTAGTATTTACAGGCGATTTTATCCGACATTAATAAGTCTGTTACACGTTGGTAACAGAAGAAGGTGCGTATCTTTTCGAGACTGCATCAAATCACTTCAAATTAGCTTGGATTAAGTGTTTCTTTCTGTTAGTTATTTTGATCTCAATTCTGCTCAAGTGTGCGAACACAAAGCCCTCGTTCAGTGTAAAGATGTGGTTTGTTAAAGAGGAGACTGAAGACTTGAGGATCGCAGACTCTTTTAGAGTCAAACGTGAAGATACGGAGACACAAACAGGTTGGTTTCTATCATTTCATCTTCATTAAAATGTGTACTTCTACAAAAACGAACGATGTTTTTGAAATAAATGTCACTAGTGCTATATTTAAAGCCTTTTATTTTACATGGAGCAACACATTGTATCAAAAACCTTTACAGATTGTTTTTTCTTATTTCTTTTAATTTAGTAAGAAATCAAATAGTTGCTGGACAATAACCAGTAATTTGTATTCTATAATATTGTTCCTAATGACAGTTTTATGATTTATAGATGTTACCATTTTATGGTTTATTTAGAGAGTTCTGTCACAATCTTTTCACTCCGCGTTGCATCTCGGGAAGGCTACGCTATCCGTTGCCATGGTTACCTCTCAACTGATTATCTTCTTTTTTTTTTTTTTAAACAATCGTTAATTCTTCATCGTATCGTTTGCTGGGAAGACAAGCTATTTCATCGCACTGCACGATCATTTTTCATCTCGTAGAGTTTGGTTTACAGTGTTTACCTGATTAGCGTGTAAACCGCTGCCTCTTCAGCTATCATATGGTAGATTATACAAATAAAGTGTTTGTTCAACAGGCTGACAGAAGTCCATCCATTTCTTTGTCGGAAACTTTTAAACTACAAAGTATAATTGTCATTAGGGATGCACAATATTGGATTTTGCCGATTTATCCGATATGATGATAATTTTGAACTAATTTTGGCCAGATGTCAAGACCTGTATATAATTATTTTTATACATTTATAATTATATTTTGGTGTCATGTTAAAAGTGTCATGTTTGTTTATTTTTTTTTTTTCAAAATTTTTATTTTTTTAAATGTAAACTATAGATCTGACCTTTTAAATGAAAACATACTCATGATTTTATGGCATCAATTTACTGCTTTATCTAATCAGACACAGTCTAAATATCGTGTAGTTTACTTTAATGAGAAGTGGGCCGACAGCGCCCCCTACAGATTAGAACATTCATATCGATCATATACTCATCACGTCCGTCTATACGTGCTTTCACAGATTAAAAACAGCGATCCAAAACAATGAATCTAATCATCATTCAGGCAAAACTTTGCTTCAAGAATCAGAGATTGTGGCTCACATTCAGAGAACCGTCACAAACTCGCTGTACTTTTATATTTATTTCAACAAATGACAAGCAAAACCAAATCCCTAGGAGCTTGTGAACCGTTTTGTAGAAGTTTAAAGAGCTGGTTTAATGCACTAAGACAGCTGATGCTAAACACATGCAGTTGAACCAGAATATTAACATGACGTGTTAAAATGTTAAACGTAAAGTGTTCTCCTCTCTATAAAACCGTAATGTAGAAAGCGCTTCTGGATTAAGACAGTGATATTTAAACCCATCCCCTGGGGGGGGATGGGTTATAACTGACAGTTATCATCGTCTGCTATATTTGCCTTTTATTTATTAAAATACATGCAATTGGTTGATGAAACATTTATTAAAATTAAGATAAAATTTGTACAAAACGAAATTAGTTTTTAAGAAAGGTTTTCTACAAAGCAACATTTTATGAAGTGGTAAACATCATGTCTGACGATTTACAAAACTTCATTAAGTGGTAAAAACCATGTCTTCCGATATATTGCGCATTTTATGATCCTATCTAAAAAATGAAAATAATTTTTGATAAAAAATATTTTAATGACACGGTTTTGGCGGTTATAGAGTTCTAATGACGCTGTTCAGCTATAACCGCCGGTCTCATGGTTATATACGAACCGTCACACCCCTAACGTTAACAAGCATTATAACAGAAAGTTGAGTGGAAGGAAAAGTGTGGAGGAAAAAGATGCACAACCAACCGAGAGAACCACAGTCTTATGAGGATTGTCGAACAAAATTGATTGAAGAATTTGAGTGAACTTCACAAGGAATGGACTTAGGCTGGGGTCAAGGAATTTGGCTAGAGTTGTCATATTCCTCTTGTTAAGCCACTCCTGAACCACAGACAACGTCAGAGGCATCTTACCTGGGCTAAGGAGAAGAAGAACTGGACTTGCCCTGTGGTCCACAGTCCTCTTCTCTGAAGTAGCATATCAGACCCAAAGCAGACAAATTATAGATTCGATCAGGACCGTGGTTGAATCATGAGGAACCGAATTCCACAGAAAGGCAACAGGATGTTGTAAATCAACTCCTAGCACCACAGTCTGAAGAAAGATAACCAACCAACTCTTTGACCTTGTTCTTTCACTTTAGTTTCTTTTCTTTTCCATTTGAGAGTTTTGTGTTCTGAGTTAAGTGACCCATACTCAGAATTTGTGCTCTGCATTTAACCCATCCAAAGTGCACACACACAGAGCAGTGAACACACACACACACACACACAGAGCAGTGAACACACACACACACACACACACTGTGAACACACACACGGAGCAGTGTTCATCATTTATGCTGCGGCGCCCGGGGAGCAGTTGGGGGTTCGATGCCTTGCTCAAGGGCACCTAAGTCATGGTATTGAAGGTGGAGAGAGAATTGTACATGCACTCCCCCCACCCACAATTCCTTCTGGCCCAGGACTCAAACTGACAACCTTTCGATTGAGAGTCCGACTCTCTAACCATTAGGCCACGACTTAAGTTTTGTAACGCCGTGTCTCTAGTCTAACCTTGACTGCCTGTTCAACTTCAACCAGTCCACAACTCCGCATTGTCAGCCAACGCCCAACCACCGGCTTCTCAAGACGTCACTTCAACGACTACTGAACTTCCAGCCAATCAGCAACTTCGGGAAACCCCTTTTTCAACGACAACAAAGGGAACCCCCTTTACACAGGAGACGCAAGTAACTGCTCCAGACTCACATCTGTATTTGTGTATCTAATATAACTTTAACCTCATTGAGGAACTTAATGAATGGGTTAATTAAGTAATTGATGGTTGTTCACGTCTATGCAATTTCATGTATTGCTGTAAACTTGGGATTTCACATTTTTTTTATTCTCTTAAACTCGTTCTTTCCTAACTTTCTCTCTTCCTGTAACTTAATGTGTGAGTGCATGTGCTTTATGTGTTAGATTAGTTTATATGTCTTAGATTTATCTAATAAAGCCTTATTCATATTGAAAAGAGAAGTATCTTGTTAATGTCTTAAACTGATGTCCTTATTACTGTGCTAATTAATAGTGTTTTCACTATACTTTGGATATTAATATCCATTGCAGAGTTGATGTTATACAGGTCATTCAATGAATCGCTGGCCGTCTCAGTGATCGGCCGTAAAGACCCTTTTAAAATCTTAAATTATTACATTTGAGCTAAATTGACCTGTTTCCCTTACTCAGATGAGAAGTTTTGTATTTCGTTTGGAAACCAAGGTACTAGAGTCTGGAGGAAGGCTGGAGAAGCTCATAGCCCAAGCAGCTTGAAGTCCAGTGTTAAGTTTCCACAGTCTGTGATGATTTGGGGTGCAATGTCATCTGCTGGTATTGGTCCATTGTGTTTTTTGAAAATCAAAGTCACTTCACCCGTTTCAATAAATTTTTGAGCACTTCATGCTTTCTTCTGCTGACCAGCTTTTTGAAGATGCTGATTTCATTTTCCAGTAGAATTTGGCAGCCCCTACCAGGTATTGGGTTTTTTTGTTAAATGTGAGCCAAAATCATCACAATTAAAAGAACCAAAGACTTAAACTACTTCAGTCTATGTTCACTGAATTTATTTAATACACAAGTTTCACAATTTGAGTTGGGGGGGGGGGGGGGGGGGGGTGAAATGCTCATTTTCACTCAATATCCTGTTAATCTTGAGTACCTATAGAGTAGTACTGCATCCTTCATAACTCCAAAAAGTCTTCAGTTTTATTATATTTATAAGAGAAAGATAGTCTGTACCGATTTTTCCCGGAAAAACACGACCGGCTGGAGGCGTGACGTGTGGGCGGAGCTAAAGAATCACGAGCACCAGTAGGCTTTTGTGTTGAGAGCGTTTGGAAGCTGTGACATTACCGTGAGGAAAAAAACATCATCCCAAACAAACCATAGCTAACAGTCAGATTCAGCGTTTATTTATGATCCAGAATCAGATCCAGAGGCTGAAATTGAACAAGAGCAGCAGCAGCAACGACTACAGCAGGACGTCTCTGTAGTATGTATTGAAACTGTATATATTTATATAAGGAAATTCCGCTCCATCTAACGTCACACAGAGCCATACTCGAAAAAAAACTTTCCGAAACTTGTGACAAACCGGAAGGAGTATTTTTGGAACAGAAATACTCCTTCAAACGTACAACTTAATTTTTGAAACTTTGTTCATGTTTAGCATGGGAATCCAACTTTAACAGTGTAAAAAACTCAGTATGCATGAAATAGCATTTCACCCCCCCTTTAAATTACTGAAATAAATAAACTTTTCCATGACATTCTAATTTATTAAGATGGACCCATACATGGTTATACGGAGAGCATATGTTTAGCAGTGAATTGTAAGTCAGGTCTGCTCCATGGACAGTGGAATTATTAGAGAATACAAACAAGAAAAACAAGAAATTTGTATATAAATATGGTATTAAAAAAGTAAGATAAAAAAAGAATAAAATTCTTATAAAATAAAATGTGCAGGACACTATGCTGTAGAATAAATATTTGGTTGTACAGGGTATTTACATAGCAGCAATAGAGGTAGTAAAAAAGAAAAATATAGAAAATGTTGTGTGCTAGTGACAATGTCAGTATGTTAAGTATCTTATTGAAAATTAAGTGAGGTCATGTAGAGGTTAAGAGACTGAGTTTGAGTTTGGCAGCCTGATGACCTGAGGGAAGAAGCTCCTCCTAAGGCTCTCAGTTTTTGCCATCAAGCTATGATAGCACTTACCAGATGTCAGTATTGATATCCAGCAGAAAGGGGAGAGCAGACCCTGAGATACAGCACACAACTTTCCTCAGCTGTCGCAGATGTTACAGTCTTTGCCTGGCTTTTTCTGGTGAAGTCCGAGTCCGTTCCTCTGAGATGTTTACACCAAGGTACCTGAAGCTGCTCATCTTCTCCACAGTTGTCCCGCTGATCATAAGAGGAGTATAGGGCTGCTGCTGTCTCTTCCTGAAGTCCACAATCAGCTCTTTAGATTTGCTCACATTCAGAGAGAGACCGTTGTCCTGGCACCAAGATGTTAATTTCTCTACCTCATCCAAGTATGCAGCTTCACTGTTGTTGGAAATGAGGCCCAGAACCACAGTATCATCAGCAAATTTAATTACAGATGTGGAGCTGTGCAAAGACACGCAGTCATGTGTGTAGAGAGAGTAGAGCAGGGGACTCAGGACGCAGCCCTGTGTTGCTCCTATGTTCAGGGTGATGGAGTTGGAGGTGAACTGGCCAACTTTCACCACTTCAGGTCTACCAGTGAGGAAATCAAGAATCCTATTGCAGAGTAAAGAATTCAGGGCGAGGTCCTTGAGTTTGAAAGCTAGCTTGATGGGGACTATAGTATTGAAAGCTGAGCTATAGTCATAATAGTAGCCTTACATGTTTCCCAATGCTGCTGTCAATGTGCTTGAGGAAAGAGTGCAGGACATGAGAGATGGCTTTCTCAGTAGATCTGTTGGGGGGATAGGCAAACTGAAGAGGGTCCAAAGTATCAGGGATGGAGGAGCAAATGTTATTTTTTTTATAAGTTTCTCAAAGACCTTTGAGAAAGACTGTTGAAGTGAGAGCAACTGGACGATAGTCATTCAGGCAAGTGGGGTTATTGTTCTTAGGTTCAGGGATGATGACTGATTTATTTAAAGGAGGTGGGAACCACAGAGGTAGCAAGGGACTCATAAAAAATAGATGTAAACAAACCAGCGAGCTGATCATCACAGGACCTCAGAACATGGCCAGAAATCCCATCAGGACCTGCTGCTTTCCTGACGTTCCTTCTCTTAAGATCCCTCCAAACCTCGTCCTCGCTTCCTGACGCGCTAATCAATTGACTTGGGCTGCCTCGGTTGCATTGAAAGCGGCCATAGAAAGAGTTTAAATCATCAGCCAGCGACGGGTCTGCTCTCACAGCTGCAGAGGATTTGTTTCCAAAGGCACAGATGTTTTTTAGTCCTTACCACATGTGTTGGGAGTCATTGAGCTGGAAATGTGACTCAATAAGTTCCCTATATCAGTCTTTGGCGGCTTTTACTGCCTGTCGGAGATCATATCACAGTGTTTTGTACTCGATCATGTTCCCCGGCAAGAGACCGGCGTTGTACGCAGCAGTGTGTTTGTTTACTGCTGCAAAGATTGTTCTGTCCACCCACGATTTCTGATCTGACAAGATCCATATAGTTATTGTATCCATGGCTTGTTCGGTTAGCGTGTTTACAAAGCTTAATGCTACATCCATGAACTCGCTGATGTCAGAGGAACTCACTCGGAACATGTCCCAGTCTACGTCATCAAGAGCCTACTATAGCATGGCTTTAGAGTGGGTGGACCAACGCGTCACCACCCTCTTCACCGGGGAATCTTGAATGAGTCTTTGTTTATATTCTGGTGTGAGGAAATTGGCGGCATGGTCTGATTTGCCAAAAGCCGTAAGTGAGTGAGCTTTGTAGGCACTCTTAAATTGAGAGTAGCAATGATCCAGTGTATTCAGTCCTCTGGTTGGACAGGATACATGTTGATAAATGTTCTGCATAACCTGCCTGAGGTTGGCTTTTTTAAAATCCTCCACGGTGATAGAAGCAGCGTCAGGATGTTTGTTAATGTAACCACTGAGCATAAAGTGAAGCTTAGACAAAGCCAAGCTTGTGTCTGCCTGTGGTGGAATGTAGACAGCAGTAACGATGATCGATGAAAACTCTTGGGCAGATAGAATGGATGGCAAATAATGGATTAATGTTCCAGATGAGGCGAGCAAGAGTGCGACTGAGTGGAGATATTCTTGGGGTCACACCATTTCTTGTTGATCATTAAGCACACTCCACCACCTTTGGATTTACCTGCCTCAGCTGATCTGTCCATCAGTAAAACTGAGATGTTATCAGATGCCATTAGAGCATGGTCTGGGACAGAAGATTTGAGCCATGTTTCAGACAAACAAAGGATGTTACAGTCCCTAATGTCCTGTTGGAAACTTATCCTGGCTCTAAGATCATCACTTATTCTCGAGAGATTGGACATTGGCAAACCGAATGCTTGGCAGAGGAGGGCTTTGTGCTCTTTTTCTTAGTCCGTTGCGAATCCCAGTGCGTTTCCCACAGTGTTTCTTGATCCGTCCCCTCACGTGGTTATTCAAGTGGCCATTGTTCATCTCGGCGTTCTGGATAATCTCAGATGGCCACGATGAGTTGGAGGATAAAGTGTCCTGAAACAGGTAAATGAAGTGGTGTCCAATGTCCAAAAGTGTTCCTTTGTAGAAAGTGACCAGTGCAGATGATATGCATGTAAAAAGAGAGAACAAAAGAGAGTACAAAAGTAAATAAAAACATAATCTAAGCGGAGCGACCTGGACATCATCCAAACTCAGTGGCGCCATCTTGCAATGTGTGGTGTCAGATATATCTTGTTGATAATCGCCTCTAAAAACATTGATAATATCGTCTACCTAAGCCCCACCTCCACCCCGTCCCTGCTGTGATAACATTGCCAACATGAAACACACACCATGGTTAGTTTGGTCTTAATTACTGCCAAAAGTTTGGTTTTACTTTTCTTAGTTTGTGTGTAAACTAACAGAAAACTTTAGCTTTGCTGTTGCTAATAATTTTCTCTGGTGAACCAATCAATGGACCCGCTTTAGTTTTCCTGCCATCCAGTTACAGGATTAAGATGCTGTCATCTTCCTCCTTAATATGTCTCTTTCACACCTGGTTAGGACTAGGAGCACATCGAGAGTCATGTATTTTGACTTATGAAGTGCTTTTAATACTGTCCAACCTGCGCTTCTGAGGGATCAGTTGTAGTTCATGGGGTGAACCATAGCCTTTCTACCTGGTTACTGGATTACCTCACAAAATGTAGTTTCATAACAAGGTTCGAGAGAAGCACGTCAGATACTTAACCTAATTAGCACAGGTGGAACCACTCAAGATAATCAACCTTAGGGTATAAATACAGCTGAATCAGCCTACCTGTCTCCATTGACGGTTTATCAGCATGCTGGTTCGCTTCGTCTGTCACCTTACCACGGACCCATTTTTCGTACTAACGAAGAAAGCTTCACCGGGGATTTATAAGACCTGCTGCTTTGCCGGACCCGCGATCTTTCCTACCCAGTCAAACACGGCCATTGAGCAGCATTAAGCGTTATCGCGACAGCTGCTCTCCTCATCAAGCCACAAGTCGTGACAACCGTGCAAGCTCCGAGCTCGCCTCGCTCGACACAATGATCATGCCGCCCGAGACCGAGCTCTCCTCGAGCTGGAATCCAACCAGCCTGGGCCACACCCAAGTTCTCACCACAGCAAGCCTCTCACTTCCCGTCGCGGCTCAGCCTTTCACACCGGCGTTAAAAAAAAAAAATCCTGAATGCACCTTAAGTCGCTGGATTAAACCGTCGGCTAAATGCTTAATTCAGGACCAAATTATTTAGGAACTTCTTATTTAGTGATCACTCAAAATTCATCTACAAAGCATCTGCCCTCGTGTTTTGACGAAGGATAGCAAGTGGGAGTAAAATTACTGTTGCCTTTTCAGGACCGTAATATGAAAAACAGGCAAGTAAATATCTTTAGAAACCACTTAGAATCGAATAGCACATAACTGCTATTAACCCATTTGCTTGCAAGCATCGCCTACGGCCCCAGTTTATTATCGTTTCACTTCAACAGCACGTTAAACTTCACTCTGACTTGATCTGGATGAACCGTGCATGAATTGAAAGTCTAAAGACTCTGGCTTCGATATTTGACCAATATTTCAATAAAACATCTTTTCAGTGACAGTTATTTAGTAAAATATGTCAGGAATACGATTCCTATTCCTGAATGGGAAAACATCGAAGTGTCAGCTCGTGGACTAACGTTGATAATGTATCTAGTCAGAAAGAATCATGAGCAGAAACATTTTCATTTTGGGTATGTAATTTCTGTCTCCATGCAAAATGGGCATCCGAAAGCAAGTAGCCTTTCCTGTACCTCCTCACTGCCGCAGCAGTGTCTCCCCCCGCAGGAGCCTTTCCTGTACCTCCTCAGTGCAGTATCTGCTCCCGCAGGAGCTTTTTCCATATCTCCCCATTACCACAGCAGTGTCTGCTCCCGCAGGAGCCTTTTCTGTATCACCCCACTGCAGCAACAGTGTCCACTCCCGCAGGAGCCTTTTCTGTATCTCCCAACTGCCACAGCAGCGCCTGCTCCCAGGAGAATAAATAAACCCGCATTTGGTCTTGCAACGAGAACTGTCCCAGTAGAGCTCTTACGTTTTCTCTTTTGTCCAGTGAGCATAGGGTCCCACAGCGTCGCAGTGTGAGAAAATCTCCCGGTCAAGCTCTCATTTTCTCCTTTCCTGTTTTCTTTTTCTGTCCAGTGAGCATTTGGTCTCACAGCGGACTCAGCGAGAACTTTCCCGGTAGAGCACTTACGTTTTCTCTTTCGTCCAGTGAGCATTGGGTCTCACAGCGGACGCAGTGTGAGAAAATCTCCCGGTCAAGCTCTCATTTCCCTCTTTCCTGTTTGCTCTTTCCGTCCAGCGAGCATTTGGTCTCACAGCGGACGCAGTGAGAACTTTCCCGGTAGAGCACTTACCTTTTCTCTTCCATCCAGTGAGTATTGGGTCTCACAGCGGACGCAGTGTGAGAAAATCTCCCGGTCAAGCTCTCATTTTATCTCTTTCCTGTTTTCTCTTTCTGTCCAGCGAGCAATGGTCTCACAGCGGAGAAAGGCACAAACCCGCCTGATCAGTCGCTCCAAATTACAATTGCTCCCCGTTGCAGGCCAGCAGGGCCTGTCAGTCCAGGTACAGTGAGCCGCCATCACGGGCCCACTGGACAAACATTCAGACCCTTTCTCAAGATGCCAGCCCGCCAAACATTGCACTCATTTGTCGGGGGGGGGGGGGGGACTTTAGTTCGGCGGCTGTCCTCTGCTCTTTAGCTTTTTGGGGGGTACTCTAGGTTCGGGCCATTCCCGAGCTCGGAGCCCCTTCCCCGGACAGCACACCAAATATGCATTATAATACTTCAGTTAATTATATGTTAGTGTGAACTCGTGAAATGTAGTTTCATAACAAGTTTCGGGAGAAGCACGTCAGATACTTAACCTAATTAGCACAGGTGGAACCACTCAAGATAATCAACCTTAGGGTATAAATACAGCTGAATTTGCCTACCTGTCTCCATTGACGGTTTATCAGCATCCCCCTTCCGCCCCATCTCCTCCACTAGAGTTCATTTTACACTTTTATATACGGGGGGGTACTCTAGGTTCGGGCCATTCCCGAGCTTGGAGCCCCTTCCCCAGACAGCACGCCAAATACGCATTATAATACTTCAGTTAATTATATGTAAATGTGAAGTCGTGAACCGACCATAGTACATGAGGGCTCGTGACTATTACCCCTCTTTCACACCGCAAGCGTGAGCAGCGTGTATTTTTTTCGGCATCCATGTTAATCAATGAGTGCATTCACACCGGGACCAGGAGCAGCGCGTGAGCGTCAAGCAGGAGCGTCGCGTGAACAGCGTTTCGGCGCGCGGTCTATTTTTGCTGTGCTGCTCACGCTCAATTAAAGTGAAAGCACACTTTTGATGGACATGCTATCAACAGAACTGATCATCGTGAACAACAACCAGTACTTCCAGATAATACAAATGCATTTTATTAGAAGGGACATCTATGGATTGATCTGCTGGTGCGGCAACATTCCCACCCACTTTATGAAACAGTTTCATCTCTGAGAAGCTCCTTCAGTGACAGACTGTTACATCCTAAATGTCTGAAGGAGCGATACCGAAGGTCTTTTCTCCCTACTGCTATTAGACTTTACAATCAGTGCTGCTCCCAGTAAACAAGTTTACCATAATAATAAATTTGTCAATTACTATAATACACATTGCTAGTATTGATTTTTTTTTTTTTAATTTGCAATGATAATAATGTACTTTTTTTGCAATAGCAATTGTGAAACTGTGCAATTATAATTTTAAATCTAGTGCAATTTGTTTGTTTGACAGTAATTATTGTTATTGTTGTCATTTTACAGATATCTTTGAGTATTTGCTATATATACGCACTTACTTTTCCTGCTGTAGCATGGAAATTTTCCCATTGTTGGATGAATAAAAGTTCGTCTTAAATTAAAAACATCTAGTTGAATATTGCACTGAAATGTGCGCTGAAGGAATTTGCATATTTGAATTATACCAGTCATGCTTGTGGTTTTTCATCATTATACAGTCTATTTAAATAAATATTCAGAAACACATGTAGTGCTGCTTTTTTCTGTTAAACTTTTATTAAACTGCAGATCAAAGTAGAATAGGCCTATACCCTGAATAAGGATAAATTATATTGGAACGCATCTCCAAAATAATCACATATACAGATGCACGTTGCCATTACAGTAGTCAGTCCTGAATAACAGGCAAATTAATTTTAAAGTGAGGTTACAAAAATGATTCAGTCAAGATCATTGAGGGATTTTCTTTTCTTTTGTTCTTTTACATTAATGACTGGCAGCAGTCCAGATCAGTCCAGTGTTCATGTATATAAGAGGCGGCTTGCATGTGCTTCGTGTGTGTGAAAACAGAAAACCGTGCACGTTCTTCATTCTTGCATGCCAAAGGACTGTATGGTGACTATGGGAATATGTAAAATATTTTTTTGCAACATACTATACCATACTATCATTGGTCATTTATTTACTGATAATGTCAATAATTGTCCTATACCTGACTGTTGACATCAACATCACGATACTTACGAGACATAGTCGATAAACAATAATATTGTCACATCGCCCATCCCTAGTGTGAGTAAAGCCATAAAGGCATTTACTGCCACCTACCACATCCTACCTACCCACATGACAGCTGAAATAAAATGTTTGCTAAATCTTTTTTAGCAATGTGCTGTTATTAGATTCTGCTAAATGTGCACCCTCTAGTACATGGTAGAACCAGGCCTGATTGGGTTACTCGCACCTGTGCGCTCAAGTTTTTTTTTGTTTTTTTTACGTGTACAAAGTAATTTTCAAATGTGACAGTTCGATGTGCTTAAATCCTGACCAAAATTCTGGGACTGCTGTTTCTCTGAAAAACTGAATATAGACGACAATTCTATATAAAGGCTGATTTTATCTAAAGGTACAGTATTGTTCAAAATAATAGCAGTACAATGTGACTAACCAGAATAATCAAGGTTTTTCGTATATTTTTTATTGCTACGTGGCAAACAAGTTACCAGTAGGTTCAGTAGATTCTCAGAAAACAAATGAGACCCAGCATTCATGATATGCACGCTCTTAAGGCTGTGCAATTGGGCAATTAGTTGAATTAGTTGAAAGGGATGTGTTCAAAAAAATAGCAGTGTGGCATTCAATCACTGAGGTCATCAATTTTGTGAAGAAACAGGTGTGAATCAGGTGGCCCCTATTTAAGGATGAAGCCAACACTTGTTGAACATGCATTTGAAAGCTGAGGAAAATGGGTCGTTCAAGACATTGTTCAGAAGAACAGCGTACTTTGATTAAAAAGTTGATTAGAGAGGGGAAAACCTATAAAGAGGTGCAAAAAATGATAGGCTGTTCAGTTTGTGAGACGACCCCCAAACTCTGAATTCAAGCCACAGTACACAGTGAAGACAGTGAAGCATGGAGGTGCAAGCATCATGATATGGGCATGTTTCTCCTACTATGGTGTTGGGCCTATTTATCGCATACCAGGGATCATGGATCAGTTTGCATATGTTAAAATACTTGAAGAGGTCATGTTGCCCTATGCTGAAGAGGACATGCCCTTGAAATGGTAGTTTCAACAAGACAATGACCCAAAACACACTAGTAAACGGGCAAAGTCTTGGTTCCAAACCAACAAAATTAATGTTATGGAGTGGCCAGCCCAATCTCCAGACCTTAATCCAATTGAGAACTTGTGGGGTGATATCAAAAATGCTGTTTCTGAAGCAAAACCAAGAAATGTGAATGAATTGTGGAATGTTGTTAAAGAATCATGGAGTGGAATAACAGCTGAGAGGTGCCACAAGTTGGTTGACTCCATGCCACACAGATGTCAAGCAGTTTTAAAAAACTGTGGTCATACAACTAAATATTAGTTTAGTGATTCACAGGATTGCTAAATCCCAGAAAAAAAAAATGTTTGTACAAAATAGTTTTGAGTTTGTACAGTCAAAGGTAGACACTGCTATTTTTTTGAACACACCCCTTTCAACTAATTGCCCAATTGCACAGCCTTAAGAGCGTGCATATCATGAATGCTGGGTCTTGTTTGTTTTCTGACAATCTACTGAACCTACTGGTAACTTGTTTGCCACGTAGCAATAAAAAATATACTAAAAACCTTGATTATTCTGGTTAGTCACATTGTACTGCTATTATTTTGAACAATACTGTAGGTGTGTTGGAGCAGGTGTCAAGGTGCTCCTTCAGGAGTTTGACACCCTTGTTTTATGTCCAACCAGTTATTCTGGGTCAGACTTTTTTAATAGGGATTTGATAACTGCCAGCTTGAAATTATTTGGGATATGCTAATAATATTGAGAAGTGGTGTGCATGTTGATTTTTTTAATGCTTTATCCACATATATCTAAATGTTTTTATGTGTGTTGCTTTGTGCCATTAAACACATTAAACTTTATTTTTCTGCTTAGGGCTGAGGGTGCTGAAGGAGGAGGGTCAAGAACTGAATAAAAGGGAAATTAAGTATCAACATCATTCATTAATAACAGGAGAAAAATCTTTAAGTTGCTCACAGAACGAAAATACTTTGTCACGAAATAGAGCTCAAACGACTAGTCCAACTAGTGGTCATTTCGATCAACATGGAAACCTTGATGTCAACATGAGAATTCACATAGGAGACAAGCCATTCTCCTGCCAGCAGTGTGGGAAGAGTTACACCTCGAAAGGAAGTCTCAAAGATCACATGAGAGTTCACACTGGAGAGAACCCTTTCACCTGCCAACATTGTGGAAAAAGTTTCATTCGAAAAGGAAACCTGACTGTCCACATGAAAATTCACACTAGAGAGAGCCCATTCACCTGCCAGCAGTGTGGGAAAAGTTTTGTTCAGAAAGGTAGTCTTAAATCCCACACAAGAGTTCACACTGGAGAGAGTCCTTTTATCTGTCAACAATGTGGAAAAAGTTTCACTCAAAAAGGAAACCTGAAAGTCCACATGAGAATTCACTCTAAAGAGACCCCATTCTCCTGCCAACAGTGTGGAAAAAGTTTCACTCAGAAAGGAAGTCTTAAAGATCACATGAAAATTCACACTGGAGAGAACCCTTTCACCTGCCAACATTGTGGAAAAAGTTTCATTCGAAAAGGAAACTTGAAAGTCCACTTGCGAGTGCACACTAGAGAGAGCCCATTCTCCTGCCAACAGTGTGGAAAAACTTTTACTCAGCAAACAAGCCTTAAAATCCACATAAGAATTCACACTGGAGAGAAGCCTTTCACATGCCCTCAATGTGGAAGGAGTTTTACACATAAAGGAACCCTTAATAACCATGTGACCACTCACACAGGAGAGAAGCCATTTGTATGTAGTCAGTGTGGAAAGTGTTTCCGATTTACGGTAACCCTTAAAGACCACATGAGGATTCACTCGAGAGAGATCCGTTTTGTATGCCATCAGTGTGGAAGGAGTTTCACAGACAGAAATGATCTTAAGAACCATGTAGTAACTCACATCGGAGAGAAGGCTTTTATGTGCCATTACTGTGGGAAGTCTTTCAAAAACAATGCAAACCTTGAGGTTCATTTAAGAATTCACACTGGAGAGAAGCCTTTCAGCTGCACTCAATGTGGAAAGAGTTTCACAGTTAAAGGAAACCTTGACATTCACACAAGGGTTCACACTAAAGAGAGGCCTTACAGATGCCTTCGGTGTGAGAAGAGTTTCACATATCACACGGACCTGAAACGTCATTTGCTAACTCATTCTGGAGAGAAATTCCAGTGTTCTGAGTGTGACAAGGGGTTTCGAAAAATAAGCAATTACAGAAAACACTTGGATATGCATTCGGGAGGAAGACCATTTAATTGTGTTAAGAGTAAAAGAGAAATCCTAAAACTCTCATCACACTTAGATTTACATTTGAAAAGTCATGCATATGTGAGACTGTATTCTTGTTCTTTTTGTGGAAAAAGCTTTAAATGGCTCCGCAATTTAATATGCCACCAGAAGAGGCGCATCTGTGAGAAATCAAAGCTGCGTTTACGCCGCAGATGACTGTGGCCCAAACTTGATTGTCTGCTCAAATTATTATTTTTTAGTTTGTTTACATGACATTTAAAAAAAATGGTATAATACTGAAATCAGTATGTTGTAGTCGTGTCTACATTCATAGAGCATTTATTTATGACGTAATACGTTTACACTCCTCGACTTACAGATTATATAAAACTGTAAGATTGGATTTAAATATGGGCTCTGACTCTGTCACTCAAGGTCATTCTCAGAGTCATCCCTAAGCCACTCTTATATTGTCTTGTACCCACATGTGCAATGGCAATAAAGTAAAATCTAATCTAATCTATTGTCTTGGCTGTATTTAGGGTCATTGAAGTCTGAGTGCTCTGGGCAGGCCACATCTGTAAAAAGTCATCAGGCTCTGAAGTCAAGTGAAGTGAAGTGCAAGATCACATTTTCAGTATCTATCTGGAAGTTTGCTGCAAACTTGGAACTTGGTCCATTTCACATTCATTTGTAATTTGTTTCATCCACTGCCTACATGATAGCAAAACATGTCAGTCAAGCCTCTTCTGAATATAGATTCAAAGTTGTTGTTTTTCTGAGCATTGGGTTTTCCACAATGTGGTGGGGCTATCGACCGACATTGATATTTTATGTCCACCTGATAGCTCGGCAGGCTATTATAATCGTAAATGTTTTTACTCTGGCATCCTACAAAGTGTGTTAGACCATTGACTGAGGTTCTGGGAGATTAATCAGAATCAGAATGAGCTTTATTGCCAGGTATGTTTACACATACGAGGAATTTGTTTTTGTGACAGAAACTCTGCAGTGCAACAGAATGACAGCGACAGGAAAAAAAATACAAATAAGTAGGTAAGGAATGACAATATACAAATTTACAATGAGGCCGGATGTGGTACTCTGGTTTGAAGAGGGAAAAAAGATCATCCTCATAGAACTTACAGTCCCATGGGAAGAGGGGTGTGAACAGGCCTTTGAAAGAAAGAGCACCAAATACCAAGACCTGCTGCATGACTGTAGGGGGAAAGGATGGCAGGCTTGGCTGTTCCTGATCAACCCCTCCTGGCCAAGGCTACATTCACTTAAGGTGAATGAAGGAGAGAACCATTTTCGGATGTATTTGTAATATAATAGCAGATATTATTTTTTTTTTAAAAAGCATTTATGTATGTACAGGTATATTATGAGCAAAATTTAAGTGTACACTAATTCTGTGTGTTAGATAAATAAGTGTATGTGTATATAATAGTATAGTGTGTTCCACAGTTATTATCAAGTGTTCATTAGATGGATTGCCTGAGGGAGAAACTGTTCCTGTGTCTGGTCGTTCTGGTGTTCAGAGCTCTGTAGCGTCGACCAGATGGAAACAGTTCAAAGAGGGAGTGTGCTGGATGTGAGGGGTCCAGAGTGATTTTACTGGACCTTTTGCTCACTCTGGATAAGTACAGTTCTTGAATAGAAGGGAGGGTTGTACCGATGATTCTCTCTGCAGTCCGGACTACCCTCTGTAGCCTTCTGAAGCTGAGCTGAACCAGACAAGTTATAGGAGTGCAGAGGACAGATTCGATGATGGTGGAGTAGAACTGTTTCAGCAGCTCCTGTGGCAGGTTAATCTTGCGCAGCTGGCAAAGGAAGGTCCTCTGCTGGGCCTTTTTCACAATGGAGCCAATGTGAATGTCCCACTTCAGGTCCTGAGAGATAGTGGTGCCCAGGATCCTGAATGAGTCCACTGCAGTCACAGTGCTGTTCATGATGGTGAATTGGGAGAGTGTAGGGGGGGTTTCTCCTGAAGTTCACGATCATCTCCACTGTTTTGAGCGTGTTAAGCTCCAGGTTGTTGGGAGTACACCAGACAGCCAGCTCTTTAACCTCCTGTCTTAAATGCAGATTCGTCACTGTCCTGAATGAGGCCGATGAGTGTAGTGTTGTCTGCATACTTCAGGAGCTTGACAGAGGGGTCTTTAGACGTGCAATCATTAGTGTACAGGGAGAAGAGCAGTGGGGAGAGAACGCAGCCCTGGGGAGCTCCGGTGCTGATTGTACGGGTGCTGGATGTGTATTTTCCCAGCCTCACTAGCTGCTGCCTGTCTGTCAGGAAGCTGTTGATCCACTGACAGACGGAGGTGGGCACTGAGAGCCGAGTTAGTTTGGGCATGAGGAGGTTTGGGATGATCGTGTTAAAGGCCGAGCTGAAGTCCACAAACAGGATCCTTACATAAGTCCCCAGTCTGTTTAGGTGTTTTGTAGAACATAATGCAGTCCAATGTTTACTGCCTTGTCCACAGACCTGTTTGCTCTGTAGGCACCAGTTTTTCAAATTCAAATGACTAGTAATTTAGTCCTGTAATTTTGGATTTCTTTGGGATGGGGATGATGGTGGAGCATTTGAAGCATGAAGGGACTTCACACAGCTCCAGGTCAGGTCAAGTAAGTCAAGTCACCTTTATTTATATATCGCTTTAAACAAAATACATTGCGTCAAAGCAACTGAACAACATTCATACAGAGGTGACAGCAGCAAGGAACCAAAACTCCATCGGTGACAGAATGGAGAAAATAAGAAGTTTAGCAGTTCAATTCAAGGCTGCAGCAAAGTCAGATTGTGCAGAAGAGTCATCTGTTTTCTGTGGTCTTGTCCTGGTGGTCGTCTGAGACTAGGTCTTTTCTGTATCTGGGAATCTAGTTGTCCTGATCTCCGCTGTCTTTCAGGGCTGTAGAGGTCCTTTCTAGGTTCTGATCCACCATCTGGTCTGGATACGTACTGGATCCGGGTGACTGCAGTGACCCTCTGATCCGGATACAGACTGAATCTGGTGGCTACAGTGACCTCGGAATAAGAGAGAAACAGACAAATATTAGCGTAGATGCCATTCTTCTAATGATGTAGCAAGTACATTGGGTGTTATGGGAAGTGTTCCTGGTTCCGGTTTACCTAATTAATGCAGGCTAAAAATCCTTTAACGGATTTGGATATTAAAAGCATATTAGTATGTTATGTGTATGCCAGGTTAAAGAGATGGGTCTTTAATCTAGATTTAAACTGCAAGAGTGTGTCTGCCTCCCGAACAATGTTAGGTAGGTTATTCCAGAGTTTAGGCGCCAAATAGGAAAAGGATCTGCCGCCCGCAGTTGATTTTGATATTCTAGGTATTATCAAATTGCCTGAGTTTTGAGAACGTAGCGGACGTAGAGGAGTATAATGTAAAAGGAGCTCATTCAAATACTGAGGTGCTAAACCATTCAGGGCTTTATAAGTAATAAGCAATATTTTAAAATCTATACGATGTTTGATAGGGAGCCAGTGCAGTGTGGACAGGACCGGGCTAATATGGTCATACTTCCTGGTTCTAGTAAGAACTCTTGCTGCTGCATTTTGGACTAGCTGTAGTTTGTTTACCAAGCGTGCAGAACAACCACCCAATAAAGCATTACAATAGTCTAACCTTGAAGTCATAAATGCATGGATTAACATTTCTGCATTTGACATTGAGAGCATAGGCCGTAATTTAGATATATTTTTGAGATGGAAAAATGCAGTTTTACAAATGCTAGAAACGTGGCTTTCTAAGGAAAGATTGCGATCAAGTAGCACACCTAGGTTCCTAACTGATGACGAAGAATTGACAGAGCAACCATCAAGTCTTAGACAGTGTTCTAGGTTATTACAAGTAGAGTTTTTAGGCCCTATGATTAACACCTCTGTTTTTTCTGAATTTAGCAGTAAGAAATTACTCGTCATCCAATCCTGGGACAGGTGAGGGAGCGAGTGTCCTGGGACAGTCTCCTGGGCCAGGTGAGGGAGCGAGTGTCCTGGGACAGTGTCCTGGGACAGGTGAGGGAGCGAGTGTCCTGTGACAGGTGAGGGAGCGAGTGTCCTGGGACAGGTGAGGGAGCGAGTGTCCTGGGACAGGTGAGGGAGCGAGTGTCCTGGGACAGTCTCCTGGGCCAGGTGAGAGAGCGAGTGTCCTGGGACAGTGTCCTGGGACAGGTGAGGGAGCGAGTGTCCTGTGACAGGTGAGGGAGCGAGTGTCCTGGGACAGGTGAGGGAGCGAGTGTCCTGGGACAGGTGAGGAAGCGAGTGTCCTGGGACAGGTGAGGGAGCGAGTGTCCTGGGACAGTCTCCTGGGCCAGGTGAGGGAGCGAGTGTCCTGGGACAGATGAGGGAGCGAGTGTCCTGGGACAGGTGAGGAAGCGAGTGTCCTGGGACAGGTGAGGGAGCGAGTGTCCTGGGACAGTCTCCTGGGCCAGGTGAGGGAGCGAGTGTCCTGGGACAGATGAGGGAGCGAGTGTCCTGGGACAGTCTCCTGGGCCAGGTGAGGGAGCGAGTGTCCTGGGACAGATGAGGGAGCGAGTGTCCTGGGACAGGTGAGGAAGCGAGTGTCCTGGGACAGGTGAGGGAGCGAGTGTCCTGGGACAGTCTCCTGGGCCAGGTGAGGGAGCGAGTGTCCTGGGACAGATGAGGGAGCGAGTGTCCTGGGACAGGTGAGGGAGCGAGTGTCCTGGGACAGATGAGGGAGCGAGTGTCCTGGGACAGGTGAGGAAGCGAGGGTCCTGGGACAGGCGAGGGAGTGAGTGTCCTGGGACAGTGTCCTGTGACAGGTGAGGAAGCAAGTGTCCTGGGACAGGTGAGGGAGCGAGTGTCCTGGGACAGTGTCCTGGGACAGGTGAGGGAGCGAGTGCCCTGGGACAGGTGAGGGAGCAAGTGTCCTGGGACAGTGTCCTGTGACAGGTGAGGAAGCAAGTGTCCTGGGACAGGTGAAGGAGCGAGTGTCCTGGGAGAGGTGAGGGAGCGAGTGTCCCGGGACAGTGTCCTGGGACAGGTGAGGGAGTGTGTGTCCTGGGACAGTGTCCTGGGACAGGTGAGGGAGTGAGTGTCCCGGGACAGTGTCCTGGGACAGGTGAGGGAGTGAGTGTCCCGGGACAGTGTCCTGGGACAGGTGAGGGAGCGAGTGTCCCGGGACAGTGTCCTGGGACAGGTGAGGGAGCGAGTGTCCCGGGACAGTGTCCTGGGACAGGTGAGGGAGTGAGTGTTCTGGGACAGGAGAGAAGTGAGTGTCCTGGGACAGTGTCCTGGGACAGACGAGGGAGCAAGTGTCCTGGGACAGTGTCCTGGGACAGGTGAGGGAAGTGGAAGTGGAAGCTGGGGGAGCTGCTCAAGGAGGACATCAAACTCCAGAGAGAAACAGAGGAGAGAGACCATTAGCCATTCTCCATTAGCCAAGAGAAAACATTGGGAAAAATGGCTACATTACAGTTTTTGCAATATCTTTTTTAAATGTCATATCGTCAAAGAAACTAATTTCTGTAGTTTTTTTTTAAAGTTAAAAATAAAATGTATAAGTTGTATACATTATCAATTTTTATGTAATTTATTTGTTTAGCATATTCACATGTGTAAATAAAAGAGAATTATGTAAATTTTTTCACAAGACATTCTGTTTATTTTTTTGTCCTGTAAATTTTTTTTACACATTAAAATAAATTGTTCTATACATAACAGAAAGTACTTTTTACAACCATTTACAACATAGCTTAGGTTTAACAAAAAACAACAACAACAACAACATCAGTTTGAGCCTAGCCCTGCCTCCATGTGTTCTGGGGTATTCAGGAGGTTTAACTGTTGGTGAATGGCAAGCAACTCGTCAGAGACTCGGAGGACAATGTGGTGACAGTGGACTGAGGCACATGTCAAACACTCTGGACACCACACTATATGATGTACCACTGGCAGACAGAAGAGAAACACCACACCAGGGTCTGGATTGTGGCACCCATCACTGTTGGCGTTCACTTCCCAGAAGATCCAGCAGCACTGTCAGGGCCTTGCTGCTCAGCTCAAAACCATTAAACACCTGTCCAGCGCTGGCACATTCAGCTTCATCCTGCAGTACAGGGGTCTGGTCTGATTTAGGGAAAGAAGAAAAAGATCAATTGTTTAGGGCTATGACAAAGTAATTAGTAGAAGAAATATTAAGGTACTTTAGTAAACTACTTTTAGTAACTACTAATACTATATTGGGGAAAAAATACTAGTCATATTTAAAACCTTAGCTAAAGGGACAGTTCACCCAAAAATGAAAATTCCAAACCTGGAACAACATAAGGGAGAGTAAATTATTACAGAACTTTCGTCTTTGGCTGAACTGTCCTTTAAATAAAAATATTATCTGTCATATTCTACAGGTGCTGGTCATATAATTAGAATATCATCAAAAACGTTATTTATTTCACTTTCAATTCCATTCAAAAGGTGCAACTTGTATATTATATTCATTCATTACACACAGACTGATATATTTCAAATGTTTACTTCTTTTAGTTTTGATGATTATAACTGACAACTAAGGAAAATCCCAAATTCAGAAAATTTGAATATAACTTAAGACCAATACAAATAAAAGGATTTTTAGAAATCTTGGCGAAATGAAGAGTATGAACATGAAAAGTATAATCATGTACAGCACTCAATACTTAGTTGTGTCTCCTTTCCCCTGAATGACTGCAGTAATGCGGCGTGGCATGGAGTGGATCAGTCTGTGGCACTGCTCAGGTGTTATGAGAGCCCAGGTTGCTCTGATAGTGTCCTTCAGCTCTTCTGCATTTTTGGGTCTGTCATCTTCCTCTTCACAATACCCCACAGATTTTCTAAGGGGTTAAGGTGAGAATCAACATTTTGTCGGAATATTAAGAAAATGGTGACATGACATTCAGCCAAGTATGGTGACCCATATTTATAATTTGTGCTCTGCGTTTAACCCATCCAAAGTGCACACACGCATAGCAGTGAACACACTGAGGTATATTAGCCACGGTCTTGGCTAAGCCTGAGGTATATCACTGTCTCCTCCATTATAACGTAAAACATAAAAACAAAAATAAGCAATTTTGGCTCCACCTATCCTGGCAGGATTGTCACTCTGAGCTTCCCTTGTGCACTTCAGAGGCCTGGTCTTCGATGTCCGTGGCCTTCGAAGTGTGTACACTCAACTTTGGGACACAGCATCTGAGTTAGAGACAGACAGGAGGAGCACAAAAATAAAACCATGCCCTCTATTCAATATTCTGATTCAGCTGGAAATACGTCACTACATTGAAATAAAGTCGGCAGCAACTTCTGGTTCACACAGACTTTAAGTATATGATTTTAAGAACAAGTGGAAAATGTGCTGATATTTATTTTCTTCCAAGTGAAATGGGCAAAGCAGTTAAACTGAATTGCATTTGTGTTAAATACGGAGACAGGCATGAGTTAAAACAGGTTGCAGCCATGTGTTAAGCCTTGTTCATATTGCCAGATGTGCTCGTAGAGACTTGCAGTGTGAGTAAACCGAGTATAAACCAGTATTACGAAATCAGCTGTGTATGTACGGCGAGTGTAAACTGCTCCTCCGTGAGACGCGGCAGAGAGGAGTGAGTATGAGAAGCATTCAGAGCCACAGACTGTGTGTGAGCTCTTCTGAATTGGGAATAGAGGACATGCATTATAAACTTATTGGGGAGATAAAATGTGCAAGATAACGTATATGTACTAATAAAAACATCTAGAATCTGTATCTTTTACTCTCCAGTACTGAAAGCAGAACTGACAAGGGAGCTCTTGATGTTGTGACACAGCTCTTGAAGATTAACATTACCTTTTTTGTTTGGGGTCTGTCATTCCATTTACATTTAGCAGACACTTTTATCCAAATCAACTTACAGTGCATTCATGTTATACACTTTTTTAACACTATGTTTGTACCCTGAGAATTAAACCCACAAACTTTTGCACTGCTAACAAAATGCTCTACCACTCGGCCACAGGAACACATTTTTTTTTTCTTTCATAGCCGAAGTAATCTCATATTACACTTTTTTCATTAATATTAATTTGCCTGACTATTGTTTTCACCCTGTAGACGCTACTATCACACAGACTCTCTCTCTCCCGATTTCTGATTGTTAGGCTGGCAGTCATACATAAGCACTGGAACAGAGTAATATCACATACATATCGCAGGTTTTCTGATTAGCAAATCAAATCATGATTACGATTCGATTTCAATTAATAACAAAGCCCTATAACAGATACATACATAATTCCAATAAAGTATATACATTCAATTATTCTCACTGAACTGATACACTGTTAACCAGAGGAGCACAAACTAATTTGTAAGAGGGGTCAAAGACATGAAGAAGCCAGGGCTTGTCTCCAGAAAATGGCACATCTGGTTGGTCAGCTGGTATAGGCCACATCTGGCCCACACACAACAATCCAGAACTAACACTAAAACCGGCTTGATGTGAGTGGGCCTGAATAATGCATAACTATCTTTATATATAGACCCTTATGACTGGTTTTCTGGTCCAGGGTTACAAATTATATTTATGAATATTGATGATTTGAATGTAAGAATAAAAATAAAATCAAATAAAATTATATTTATGCATCATTAAAGCCCATTTGACCGTGGTGGCCAAGTTTGCTCTGCTGTCACTGCTGCAAGAGGAGACATTCTCAATGATTTGAAATAGAAATCATAATTTGCACATTAATTCATTGTAATTTTACCCGTGGTAAATGCAAATATTGTTGGTCCAAAACATAAATTTATCATATTATTTATCTACATTACAAAAGACTTGTTGCTAATTTTTCTGCGTAATTCCGTAGAGCATATCAACTCTTTCCCAATTTAAGCATGGGCTCATTAATATTAATCTTCTGTGTGGGCGTTCCTCCACAGTGCCGCGTTCCTCGCGACGCACGAGACGTCTCGCAGAGTCTCGCGAGAGGAGCTCACTTGTACGGCCGCCATATTGTGTGACACTATTTTGATTCTTATCTGTTGGAAGAGAGAAAGGAAGAGAAAAAATCAGGGGGAGCAGAGGAGGAAGCGCAGAAGAGCTGTCAGAAGAGAGCGAAGCAGCGGCAGCGGCGCGGGATTCGCGAGCGGAGTCGGGCCTGCTTCTGTCCGCAGATCCGCGGCGCTGACACGGTGAGAAAAGCGCTTCCGAGCAGGCCTTCTCGGCTGGACCGGGCTCTCGCTGATTCTGCTCGGTTATGATCGTCACAGAGCGCCCGTCGTGGCTTTACTGGCTGAGAACGCGATGAAAAAGCAGCTGCGCTCGCGCATCCGGTGGCTCCCGTCACGTCGTGATCTTTCTTCTGCCCTGTTTGTTGACGTTAAACGTCTAATGTTAGTCGACGCGACCAGTGGCGGTATTGAGCTCTCGTTCAGGGGTAAAAACAGCGTATCGTTCGAGTTGGGTGTGTTTGATCTGACAGTTGGTTGATGAAGGAGATAAAAGCAGGCCTCCAGAGCGAGCAGAGCTCTGCCAATCACGAATAGCTGAAGAGGAATGTCTGAGAAGAAGTCTCAGGATATAAAGGTGTAAGATGAGGCACATCTCAGTCAGACACCTTCAGACACTACAGTGATTCAAATCTGTAACTTTATACAAACACATCTGAACTCCTGATTTGTTACTGGCAGAAGATATCAAACCAGGAGACTTTAATCAAACACACATAAGCTGCTTTTATAGTAATACTAGTGTAATAATCACATGCCATGTATTATAACAGCACATACTGCTCACTGTTTTTGACTCTATGAGTTATACTGTGTCTGGTGTATGCGCGTTCACAACAGAGCACACTGCCTGTGATATCATATCCCATAATGCACTGTACCGTACATGTCAAGCAACATCAATGTTCAGTCAACACTTCAATGTTGCAAAATGTGTACTATTTCACAAACATTTCAGACACAGCAGTAAGTGTATTCTGATTAGATGGTGAACATGCTTATGGGCAAAAAACCCCTAAATCCTGCTGTCAAAACGTGGTGTTGTGTGATTTATTAACCTGAGAAAGACTTCAGAATGAGATAAAACGACAGTATTAGGAGTGAAAGCAGTCTTGTGTGTGTTTTGCTCTGTTTCAGGAAGTGTTTGACTGCAGATTGCTTTCAGTCTGTCTGTAATGTGCCTTATATTCACACACCGCTCTCTTCTCTTCTTAGCGATGGTGTAAATGACCACGACAGGTACAGTAAAGAAACAGAGTAATTCTGGGCTCGATGTGCTGAATGACCATCTTACAGTATCTTTGTAAGCTTTGTTCAGATAAAGTGTGCTTGAAGTTTTTCAGATAGCTCGATCGGTAATATTTAGGTAAGACACACTGCTGAAATGAAGTGATCAGGTGTAAAATAAAATAGTATCACTATACATGTATGTTATTGTACATTGGAGTAATAATTCTGACATGCTTTATTGTGCATTTGTCCGTTCAGTCACGTTAAGACACAAACTGGTGCGCTGTTGGAGAAGAGCTTCCGTGTGTGCAGCAGTAAATCTGTACACGCGTGTGCTTCACGTGGAGCAGGATCTACTACACCGAGACACGGTCATGTTTTGTGCAGCTCGTCAGTGAACTCTGTAGTTAATACTGCTCCGCGTGAATCCACGGTTTACTGCTGATTACAGATCCGGCTTTACTGACCAGATGCACATTCAAGTTCGTGCATCCCTAATTTATTTCAAGATAGTGATATATGTTAAATATGTATTTTCTGTAAATAAGGTTGCTGACTCATATTAGTAAAAAATTCAAAAAGTCTTAAATTATTAAAAATAATTAAACTGCTAGTTATAAAAAAAAACAAACCAAAGGAAAACAATAGAATAAAAAAGATAAAAATGAAACAAACTGTGCTTTAAAGTTTTTTTAAGCAAGTCTGAAGTATTCAGTAAACAATCTACTAGAGAAATTGAATAACCTATTGAGAAATAAATCAGCATAGTCTTCACTTTAAGAATTAAACTTCTTTTGTTTCTTATTAAAGCTACAAAGGTGTTTGAGTCAGGAGCAGTGAGTGATTTTGTCTTTGGTAGTTTGATTAATATAAAGCACACAGTCGGCAGCAGGAATATTAGGCTGCTGTCACAGATCCAATGTAGACTTCTGTTACTCATATTATCAATCTCAACCCTTTGTTCATTTATTCCATTCAAGTTTATTTTTATTCACGTTTTATTTGTATAACGCTTTTTACGATACAAATCATTAAAAAAGCAACTACAGAAAATTATGTTTCTAAATATTTAGTAGTAGCTTATAAGTGGTGACTGTCAGTTTATGTGCATACGACAGGATTTTTAGAAAAATTAATACAAGACGTAATCAAACAGAAGATGAACATTATTAACAGCAGTAATTATATGATGCAGTTACACATGTAGCAATAATTGTTAGTTCTGTTTGTTGATTCAGGGTCAGCATCATCTGGGGTCCTCTGAGGGTCAGCATCATCTCTTCTCAGGTGTTCTGGATCCAGACTGGAGCTTGTATAAATCCTAGTTACCACGGGATGAAGATCCCAGCAGAAACAGAGAAACACATAGAGACATCATTAGCATAGCTGCTGTTCCAACAAAGTAAAATTAGTTTAACCCAAGCTAATGAATAATAATGCACATTTGATCAGATGAAACTACACTCACAATTTAAAAGATACATTATTCGAATGCTTGGCGAAAGAGATGTGTTTTTAATCTAGATTTAAGCAGAGAGAGTGTGTCTGAACCCCGAACATTATCAGGAAGGCTATTCCAGAGTTTGGACAGAGGACTTCGCTATCCTAGGAACGACCAAAAGTCCAGCGTTTTGTGACCTTAGGGAGCGTGATGGGTTGTAACGTGGTAGAAGGCTAGTTAGGTACGCTGGAGCTAAACCAATTATTTGTCATCCAATCTTTTACATTTTTAACACACTCTGTTAGCTTAGATAATTGGGAAGTTTCATCTGGTCTCGTTGAGATATATAGCTGAGTATCATCAGCATAACAGTGGAAGCTAATTCCGTATTTTCTAATAATATTACCAAGGGGCAACATATATATTGAAAATAGAAGGGGACCTAGGACGGATCCTTGTGGCGCTCCATATTTTACTGATGATAAATGAGATGACTCCCCATTTAAGTAAACAAAATGGTAGCGATCGGACAGGTAGGATCTAAACCATCTTAGAGCCTGCCCTTGAATACCTGTATAGTTTTGTAATCGATCTATGAGTATGTCATGATCTATGGTGTCGAACGCAGCACTAAGATCAAGTAAGACTAGAAATGAGATGCAGCCTTGGTCTGACGCAAGGAGCAGGTCATTTGTAATTTTAACAAGTGCAGTTTATGGTGGGGCCTAAAACCTGACTGAAATTCTTCATACAGATCATTTTTATGCAGGAAGGTGCTCAATTGAGCAGACACAACTTTCTCTAAAATTTTAGACATAAATGGAAGATTTGAAATAGGCCTATAATTTGCCAGTACACTAGGATCTAGTTTTGGTTTCTTAATAAGAGGCTTGATAACCGCCAGCTTGAATGGTTTTGGGACGTGTCCTAAAGTTAACGACGAGTTTATGATATTGAGAAGCGGTTCTTCGGCTACAGGTAACAACTCTTTCAGTAATTTAGTGGGTACAGGATCTAATAAACATGTTGTTGGTTTAGATACAGTGATAAGTTTATTTAGCTCTTCCTGTCCTATGGTTGTAAAGCACTGCAGTTTATCTTTGGGTGCGATGGATGAAACTGAAGTGTTAGATGCTGTAGAATCTACATTCGCTATTGTATTTCTAATGTTATCTATTTTATCAGTGAAGAAATTCATAAAGTCATTACTATTTAACGTTGGTGGAATATTTGAATCAGATGGCGTCTGGTAATTTGTTAACGTAGCCACTGTGCTAAATAAAAACCTTGGATTGTTTTGGTTATTTTCAATGAGTTTGTGTATGTGCTCTGCTCTAGCAGTTTTTAGAGCAGTCTATAGCTGGACATACTGTTTTTCCATGCAATTCTAAAAACTTCTAAGTTAGTTTTTCTCCATTTGCGTTCAAGACTACGAGTTAATTTCTTGAGAGAGTGAGTATTACTGTTATACCATGGTACAGTACGTTTTTCTCTAACCTTTTTCAATTTGATGGGGGCAACAGCTTCTAATGTATTAGAGAAAATAGTGCCCATGTTGTCAGTAATTTCATCTAGTTCATGTGTATTTTTGGGTGCAAATAGCAGTTGAGATAGATCAGGCAGGTTATTTGCGAATCTGTCCTGGCCAGAAGGTAACACTGAGGCATATAGTTAACGACCACTCTGGGGCTCTCGTCGGCCCTCAGGATCGCGGGTATCTGCGCAGAAACATCGGGAACACGAGCTCCAGGGAAACAATTAGTGTGCACTGTACATTCGGCGAACGTAGCATGGACGTGTCGGACGATGGAGTATCAGATGATCACAGCGCCATGTCCCATCTCGCGGCGGGGAGCGAATCGGTTCAGTGTGGAGATTTTAAAGGTCGGAGGGGGAGAAGTCGTCGCCCCGGGGCCTGGCTCGCGTCCTCCGCTGTGGATGCACCCAGGGTCTGTGACCGTAACCTTAAAGGCACTAAAAGTTGACTACCTGTGTGCAGCGCAAGTTCTCTTTCACGCTTTTAAAAACATTAATAAATCTACTTTAATAAATCAAGCACGTCTCATTTTGCATAAGTTATCTCGAGCACTGTGTTTTCGTAATCATTGGAGTCAGAACGCTGTTTATCTGGCAACATTAGTAACTAAATCTTTCAGTTGAACGATTAAAATGGGCGAGACCTAAAAATGCAAGTAACATGTAACATTTGTTTCGAGGGAGCCTCTGAAGGTTGTTGAGCGCTTCTCATTAGACGTGTGATAGATGCACCTCCAGCTATAAATTCAGAGACTTTCTTAGCCCCCTATGATTCCTGCGATGCGGAAAACGCAGACAGAATTGCAGAATCCAGTCATAAAAACAGAATTCACACTTAAGTGGGGAATGTCACTGAATATGTCAAATGTTGAATGAATTAATCAAAAGTAGGTCCTTATACTTTAATCAAAATGCGATATGGAATAGTATCTGTAAGTCTTAAGCCACAAAAATGTATTTAACCAAATAAAAATATGACGCGCGCTTTCCTCTCAATAACGCATGAAAGCAGCAGTTAAAACTGCATCTTATTACACCGATGTGGACGTTTGCCAAGCTCAGTAAAGCATTCACGTCACGTCTATAGTATTTTATGCAACACCTTAAATCAAGCAGTTTTACGGTTTTTAACATTATTATTAAATATTTGATTAAAGTGATAGTTTGGTTTGTAGAGATCAAAGCTTAATCTAGCTCAGGACTGTTTTCATGATCATAAGAGAGATTATCAGTCAAAAGTTTTTGAATGGCAACGTTAAGATTTTTAATGTTTTTTTTTTATTTTTTTATTTTTTATAAAGAAGTCTCTTCTGCTCACCAATCCTGCATTTATTTGATCCAAAATACAGCAAAAGCTGTAATATTGTGCAATATTTTTATTATTTAAAATAACTGCCTTCTATTTGAATATATTTTTAAATGTATTCTTGTGATCAAAGCTGAATTTTCTCCAGTGTTAAGTGTCACACGATCCTTCAGAAATCATTCTAATATACTGATTTGCTGCTCAAGAAACATTTATTATTATTATTAGTATCGTCAATATTTAAAACAGTTGAGTTCATTTTTTTGTCAGGATTCTTTGATGATTAGATCCAGAGATCAGAATTTATCTGAAATAAAAGGCTTTTGTAACATTATATGCAATTACGTATAGTTTGGAGTCAGTATAATTTTTTTTTTTTGGTGGGGGTGGGGGTTATTGTAGAAATTCATACTTTTATTTAGTAAGGACGCTTTAAATTGACAAAGACATTTATAATTATACAAAATATTTCTATTTCAGATAAATGCTGATCTTCTGAACTTTCTATTAACCAAAGAAACCTGAAAAAAATATATTCAGCTGTAATATAATAATAATAATAATAATAATGATGATGATAATAATAATAATAATAATAATGTTTTTTGGAGCTGCAAATCAGTATATTAGAAAGATGTATGAAGGATCTTGTGACTGGAGTAATGATGCAAAAAAATCTGCCTTGAAATCGCAGGAATAAATTACATTTTAAAATATATTCAAATAATAATGATAATAAAAGTTATTTTAAATAGTAAAAAATCCATGAAAATGTTACTGTTTTTGCTGTACTTTGGATCAAATACATGTAGACTTGATGAGCAGAAGATACTTCTTTAAAAACAATGTTACTGTTCAAAAATGTTTGACTGGTAGTGTATATTGTGAATAAAATTGTTTATACAAAAATATAACATCTAATCACTTACCTTTATTTTGTTTCTTATCCATATTATATACTTACGAAAGGCAGAGTGAGGTGTCATTGAGTTCATTTTAGTAATTAAATTTAAGTAATATATGAATTAAATAAGAAGATTTGTCATCTCATTTTGTGTCAAATATTTATTTGTATAAATGAATTGTATCGAAGTGTTTATAAGACAACAGTTAAAGAGTGTTGACATCTGATATAAACACACAAGAGTGTTTATATCTGTTGGTTCTGAATTTTGGGAGTTTAAAGCGTAATCCCGATGACAACGTCTGATATCCAGCCTGTAAGGGATGAGAATGATCTAGCAGGATAGATTCAACCCTTCTTTACATCTGCTTCTGATATAGTTCCTCCAGACCTTTCTGCACAGAACCTGTGCTGCTGCTCTCCTTAACCTCGAAAGAGAGTTTTTCTGTTTTACACTGATGGACCCATACCAGCAGATTTATGCCCCGTCCACACGGAGACGCGTTTCTGTGAATACGCACACATTTTTTATCGGATAGGCGTTTCGTCCACACGGATCTGGCGTTTTCATCAGGTGAAACCGCTATTTTTTTAAACCGGGTCCAAGAGTGGATAAATGTGAAAACGCCGTCTTTGCGTTTTCGTCTGGACGGCTAATCCGTATATTTTCTGAAACGATGACGTCATCAGCCCACATCTCCCCCCTAGTCAGACACCTCTACGTCACGTAACAGCAACAAAAACATGAACAAACACTGAACGATTGTCTTTTTATTAACTAACATTAACACTGATTAATAAATGTATTGTTCCATGTTCGTTTGTGTACCACGCGCAAGGTTTATGAGCATAGTCCAAGTCTTCTTCTCTGTTTTTAGTGTATCTCTGTGGCAGAATTACAGCGCCACATACTGGTCTGGCATGTATACTACATCATTATGCGGTTTCGTGTGGACGCGGATATTTCTTGAGACGAGGAAAAAAAGATCAGATTGGGGTAAGCTCCTTCTCCGTGTGGACGGGGCCTAAGGAGAAGGTAAATACCGACTCAACAAAAGACCTGTAACAAAAGGGTTAGCAGGGTCTTATCCACATTAAACTTTGCCAGCTTCTTCAAGCAATATAGGCACTGCTGGTATTTGAGTCAAAGCGCAACTAATCATCAATAGTGGATCCTAGGTACTTATACTCTGTAACAACCTCTATTTCCTGACCATTTATACTATTTTTTCAGTGTTCATGACATTACGCCTAAAATCAATACACATGTCCTTGGTCTTAGAGATATTCAGTTCAAGAAAAGCATCCTGACACCATGTAATGATCAATGACCAAACCGTGTGAAGTTTCCTCTGTTCAATAAGCTGACAATAACCGTATCATCAGCAAACTTCACAAATTATCTGTCCTTAATCACAGAGCGACAGTCATTAGTGTACAGAATATATAAAAGGGGGGAAAGAACACACCCCTGTGGTGAGCCAGTTGATGTAAGGGCCCGGTCAGAGAGATGACCATTACTCTCACTCGCTGGGATCTATTTAGCCCCTTTCACACTGCACGTCGAACCCGCAATATTCCCGTAACATTGCCTGGTCGCCTTCTGTGTGAAAGCAACCACGTCCCGGGATTGATAACCGAATCGAACCCGGGTCGGGGACCTAGTAACATTGCGGTAATCGATCCGGGACGAGCGCTGTGTGAACAAAAGCCAGATCTAATTTGGTATCGAAGTGATGACGCGCGTTATTGCGCGACTCTTTTACCGGCTGTTTTGAAGGAAGATCAACATTCGCGACGAAAACACATGTGCAAACTGTAATGAAGCAGAGATCAGTTAGTTCTAGAGCCCGACCGATATGGATTTTTGGGGGCCGATGCCGATGCCGACATTAACTTGAAAAGAGCCGATTTATAAGCCGATATTTTGATTTTGAAAATAAACTGGATATTAGACCCATTTCCTATAAGCTGCACTTACATAACATTCAATGGCAAAATATCTGCCTGTTCTATGTATGTGGGCTGTATAAACCATTTTCCAGAAGGGATTTATGTAAAAAAAAGCCTTAGATTATAGTCTCAATCACTAAACAATAGCACATCAAAAGTATATATTTTTTAACGATCAAAAAACAGTCTGATTTTAAACATTTAACACTTTTACTTTCTTCCAGTTGAAGCTGATTTTAACAGTCTGTGTGTGTACTGTAAATAAATTATAATACTAAAGTTAAAGTATTTGCAGAAGTAGTCCCACACTTTTGCTGCTACATCATTCACCTTTTTCAGCCATCTGTAGGGCAGAAAGAGAGACATAGAAAGAATAAGCATGTGTATTAATAATATCACCATGTATCATTACTCATGTCATCATTAGAATTATAATAATAATAAACAGGGATCTCCTACATAGGCAAAAATGAGAAATATATATATATATATTTTTATTTGTCAAGCAATAGGTATTAACCTCCTTATATTTAACAATATTATTTCAACATTTTCCTGTTATGTCTGTAAAGCTGCTTTGAAACAATATGTAAGAAAAAAAAAGAAAAGAAAAAAGCGCTTGTTCAGCTCACATTTATTTACATGTCCCCTCTGATTTAATCATTTCTGACGCACCTACTGTAGTTACTGTAACTACACTATATTTGCTCTCACAGACACATTCACAACGGACCCGTATATCTTCTCCTCTTCTCTTTGTGCAGTCTGAATCAAAATGGTTAACGTTAGTGCCATGAACACACCGCTGTCAATTTTGAGAAGAACCTTCAAACAAGTTAATAGCAAGCATTTAAGGGGCCTGCTAAAAAGGAAGCTATATTAGCGTTAGAGTAACGTAACCAGCCTGAATTCACCAAATTGTTCCCTGGGCCTGAGGGTAGCCTCTTCTTCCTTGCTTCTCTCTTAATTCTCATCGGCAGGACTAGCGCTATCGCTCGCTTCTTACAACGGGACAGATACATGTTTGCTGCTGACCGAAAAGAGGAACAACAGACTAAGAAAGAGCTCCCGCTAAAAGTTTTTAAAACTCCGCCTACGCCATAGCGCAGAGCAGGGCAAATCGCGTTGTATCTGAAGGGCAAAGCTAAACCCAGCGGCCAAGCGCTGTGCATACCGCGTCCTGTGTGAAAGGCACATTACGCGGTCATTATGTGGGAAACACACCGCAATAGAATAAGCACTAAACGCTAACTTTATAGTTCGACCTCTTATTAACGTTCGCGCTCTTCCACTGATAAACATGGTATTAGCTTTGTGGCTAATCTAATATAGCAATGCATTAGCTGCTGTAAGTGATGTTACAGAATATTTAGAAGTGATAATGATAGGACGGTTAACTAGAACTACCACACCGTTTTTATATACAGTGTATGAACTAAATCTACAATCATTTCACATGACGAACGACAGACTCACCTGGGTGGCTTGGCTGATCGCTTTCTTCTTTGTGGATTTCTGGCGCTGTTGCAACTCTGGAGCTGCAGACCGCCCTCTGGTGGGCAAACTATGCAACACTCATAACATGAGTGAAGAATATGAGACTGTTTATCATGTTTCATCGGCCGTTATAAACGCCGATGCCGATTTAAATGCAATTAGCTCATATCGGCCGATAATATCGGCCGGCCGATATATCGGTCGGGCTCTAGTTAGTTCCTCACTTTCCGCGCTGACGCAGAGATCGTTTGCTTGCTTCAGTTAAAGTATAACGTGCCAAGCGTTGTCGACTCGTACATTATACGTCACGCGCTGATGTCACGTGTCGTTACGGGATCTTCTAGGGTTGTGTGTGAAAGCATGCACATATAGGCTAGTGACAAATGGTCAAAAAGTGCTTTAGTTTTCGAGATACCCCTACCGGAGGTAGAACTAAACCCAACAATGTTTTTCTTAATCTCTAAGGTCTCCCATATATGAAATGGATTCTTGGCTAAAAATATTTTACTGCTAAGATTGTTAAATTAACAGATATTGTTATACACCACAAAACCAATAAAGGACTAAAATTTAGCCTGTCCGTATGGGAGTTAAGGCATATAAACTAATGCAGATCAATCGCACAAGCTCTGAGAGCTTTGAAACTTGACATGTTTGTAGTCAGGAAGTTGATTTAACTACTAGAAAAGACTGGATGTGAATATCTTGATGTATGGAATAAATAGACACATGTAAACACATATCTAAAATAAGCGGACATGCACAAATTTAATATCTATGCAGAATGTTTTCATTTACTTTGTGTTTGCTTTGCCTGGCATTATCATAGAAACACATATGATGGCTTGTTGGAAAGGTGGGGTTGTGCTGAATCCAGCAATACCAAATATGTAAATATATGATAAAAGAGAAGTGTTCTGTCACTCAATGTATGAGGTGTCCAAAATGAATGAAAATGGAACACTGACATAATTGAGTCCAAACCCATTCATTATCAGTGGTGAGGAGAATGTTGAGAAATTCAAATATAAGAGACATAAAAAAATATTAAATATGGCACCTTGTACTATATGGAAACAAAGATTGAAATCGAAAGATAACACCTTACCATAGCACAAACAGGAGACCAGGAGTTTTAACTTAATGAACTTATTAATAAAACTATAACTTAACTTCACACAATACAACTTAAATTATTAATATGTAAATATATAAGAAAAGAGAAGTGTTCTGTCACTCAATGTATGAGGTGTCCAAAATGAAAGAACGATGGACAAAATAGCCTCAAGTCCAAATCACATTAACAGTGGTGAGAGAAATGTTGACAAATTCATGGTTACTGCAAAGTAACTTACATTAGGTAAGTGCTGATCTATATTTATGATACATTTAATAATGATACATTTCATAAGGCACAGTATACTATACAATTCATATGAACCACAGATCCAATTGAATCAGGTTAACACTGGAATGGAACACCTTTATTAAAATATCGTCACTGACGGGCAGAATCCTCGCATGTCCAAATTTTGTCTATTTCATATTATTTCACAATTCAATGCTATTGGTCAAACCCCACGTGGTAAACAATCTAAAGTGTTGAAAATAGATTGAGAGCAAATCTCTTAACTCCATTGGGCACTTCAACTGTCTGAGAATCCTCGTAACGCCACCTCTTCTTCACTCCACGGCAGGAGCTTCCACGCCATTTTGTGTCCTCAGGATTTAAAGTCGCAACGATTGAGAAATCCTCATCGAGCAACACATAAAGCAAGCCTTAACTCTGATTTTATCTATTTTAAACTATGATATCAGTTATTGATGTATTTTAAATGTCTACTTATTACTAGGCAAGGCAAGGCAAGTTTATTTATATAGCACATTTCATACACAATGGTAATTCAAAGTGCTTTACATAAAATAAAGTAAAATAATCATGAAGAAAAATAAAAAAATAAAGACAAGCAATTTTAAAACTTTTAAAATTATGAAAAACACTACTTAACTAAAATGAATTTAAAAACAGTTAGAAAATGATTTTACATAAAAAAAGTGAAAATATAGTGCAATCAGTATAGTGAAGCAGATTCCAACTGCAGGCAGCATAGTAACTAAAGGAGGACTCCCCTTGTTTTGTGTGAACCTTTGGTATTTCTAACTGACTTGATCCTAGTGATCTGAGTGCTTTGTTAGGTTTATATTCAGTGAACATATCTGCAATATATTTCGGTCCTAGGTCATTTAGTGACTTATATACGAGTAAAAGTACTTTAAAATCAATCCTATATTTAACTGGAAGCCAGTGTAAGGACCTGAGGACTGGTGTGATATGCTCAGATTTTCTGGTTCTAGTCAGAATCCTGGCAGCAGCGTTCTGCATGAGCTGCAGCTGTCTAATGGTCTTTTTGGGAAGGCCGGTGAGGAGCCCATTACAATAGTCCACCCTGCTGGTGATAAAGGCATGAACAAGTTTCTCCAAGTCTTGACTGGAAACAAAACATCTAATTCTTGCAATGTTTTTTAAATGATAGTATGCTGATTTAGTTACTGCTTTGACATGACTACTGAAACTAAGGTCTGTCTCCAGAATCACACCAAGATTCCTGACATGATTTTTAGTTGTTTGACCCCTAGAGTCAAGGTATGCATTCACCTTGAACACTTCATGTTTGTTTCCAAATGCAATGACTTCAGTTTTTTCCTTGTTTAGCTGAAGAAAGCTCTGGCACATCCAACTATTAATTTTATCAATGCATTGGCAAAGGGAGTCAATAGGCGGATCTTTTGTGACGTCATTGTTTATGTTTGTCGCGTTGCATCATGGGAATCGTGTGGCAGGAAACACCGCTAGATACCTGTAATTTGATTGTTTTGCACGTTTGGAGGAGGATTTAGAGAAGAGGATGGTTCACTATTGCTGTGTGGTCGATTGTACGGTTAGTTGGGGGCCTGATAAAAAGTTTTTTCGAATTCCCTCCGAAAAGGATAGCGAAAAATGAAAGAAATTGTTGCGTGCAATTAGGCGATTGAACCTGGACATTCCGAAGAAAGCCTGCAGCTTCTGATCGAGTTTGTGAGGCACATTTTGTTCATGATAAGTCTTAGTGACTATGTATTTATAGAAGATTGAATAAAAATAAATAAAACTGAGTCAAATCAACCGAGTCATATGTTTTCGCTTTCTGATTCAGGTGTCCCAAACCGCAATCCACAGCTCCCAGACTATGTTCCTCACATCATTCTGTAGCTGTGCTTTGCTGCAAGCCTCACTAGTACATGCAGCATTTGTAAGTCCTATCCTGACAGCTGCTTCTACTTTAAACATTAAATTCTCCAAGACTGGATTTGAAAGAAGGAGAAATTTGTAAGCTGTGATATACAATTTTTCACCATTAGTACAGACGCCATTGAAAGTCTCACACTGAAAACAATTGAATTGGTACAACAGTCACTACATTTTCAGTAAATAAATAAGTAAATAAGAACACTGATCAATGAAGACTTACCCGGATTTGCAGTCGCAGTGAGCAGTGATTATTTCGGCGTTCTCTCTGGCGATCACCCACGGGAGATGCGAATCATGCTGTGACTCTGCTTGGCCAGGTCTAACCTCTGCTTTTAGCACGATCACTGCTTTCTGTTTGGCAGAAAAGATTGGCCCAACTTTTCGAGAAACAAAATAATCATAGGCCTTCAGACTTTTGAAAGCCTTTAATCTTTCATGAGTGAAGGGTCCAGGGGTTTCTATTAAATAAGAATAAATGTCTCCCCAGCAGATTCGTGGCCAAGACACGGGCGAGTCGGACCAACGTTTTTTGTCATCCCAGATTTCATATGGGCTTTGAATAGCTTCGATTTTGTCACCAATACAAATTTTGAGCTTCTCTCCAAACCTCCTCCGGTCTTCAGATGTTAAAGTGCTTATTTTTTGAGGATTTTGCCCGCTAAAGGCCGTTCACACCAAGCACGATAACTATAAAGATAACGATAAAGATATAGTTCTAAAAATCGTTCTCAATATTAAAGAATAGCAGAGTCCACACCATAACTATAACAATAAAGAAACGATATCGTTGGAATCACTTTCAGAATGATTTTCCCCCCTGATGAACGATAAAACATTGCCAACCAATCAGAATCAATCCTGCTGTAATGAGCTCGAGAATTTAAAGCAGCAGACGTGCCGGTAAATCTGGGTATCATCAGCATAGCTGTGATAGGCAATTTGGTTCTTTCTCATTATTTGACTTAGTGGAAGCATATACAGGCTAACCAAGAGCGGTGCAAGAATTGACCCTTGTGGCACTCCACATCTCATGGACGTCCACTTAGACTTATGCTCTCCTATACTCACATAATAGCCTCTCCCTTCTAAGTATGACCTGAACCATTTGAGTACCATCCCAGAAAGCCCAACCCAGTTTTCCAGTCTCTGTAGAAGTATGTTATGATCGATAGTACTAGGGTTATTATTACTAGGCTTATTATACATGTGCATTGAAGTTTTAAAATGTATCTAATTTCTAATTCTACTTGTATTGAATTAAATGTTTTGGATACCAGCATTAAATTATTGTTTTTATTATTATTTTACTGACTCAAAGTTGGCACTGTGCATGTAAAATGCCCCAAGTAGGCCAACAGGTTTTATTTATGGGAGAAAAAAGGTCTGTCTACTGGCACCAAGTAAGCCTATCTTTGCATAACTCTTTTTCATTTCTTACAATAACGAATGAAAATCGTTAGGTTAGATACATTTGAGTAGGCTTGTTTTGTAAAAAATCCATAGCTGTAATGCTTCGGTAATGGTCCACACAGCTGTAAGGCTCCACACAGCTCACGCTGAAAAGCGACGCAGTGCCTTACTCGGAGACTGGCCCATTCTCTCTTGCACAGGCTGCTTCGCTAGCATCATCGGATGCCTATCAGAATCCGGGAGTTAAGACCGCAGTTTGAGCCAGTGGCTTGAATTGATATGGCTCAGGCCCTGGCCCTGTGTCCTCAGACACCTCGACATCCTCCACTTCAGGTGAAGGTGGGGGAGAAAAGTCCTCTACTTGAAATGAACGCTCTGTTGCAAAACTACTTGCGTCACTAGAGTCACTCTCCATTTTAGCGACTCTAACAGCAGCTGTCAATTAATCTGTCACTGAGGGTCTCAGGTTCACGCCCCACCGGCTCAGCCCTGCCCTTGGTTTGTCCCCTCTATCTCCGGTGTGGTCTGCCCACTTTTCAGCATTTTTCAAATATTGCCAGTGGGTGGAGTCAGGCTCTGACCAGGGGTTTAGTTACCCCTTAAAGCCTTATCTCTTGTCAAAAGGCTCGACACGACCGCAGACTTTGATGAACACTGCTGGCAGCAGCGACGTCTGTGTCTGTATCATTCTTATCAATGAGTGCATAACCTCGTATCTCCCCACTCCCAAGTCATAAAAATCTCGTATCTCAGATTAAACATGATTTTGTCCCACCCTCTTTGTTTTTTGATGATGGAAGCATAAAGAAGACAACAGCAGCTGCAAAGTGTAAAATAACCATCAGCATATATCATTGATGGCATGGATCTTCTTCAAATGCTCAATGATTCAGCCTTTCAAACGTACAATGACCTGGGTGAGTGTGTCTGGAAAAAGATTGCAACTTTAATGGGAAAGGAAGGTAACAGCTGTGTCGTTATAGTTTTTGATAGATATGACCACCAACACTCAATCAAAGATCTTGAAAGACAAAGAAGAGGCACCAAGATGGGCATCCTAGCACCAACCTGGATGAGCTGAGGTGTCAGCAGCAAAACTACCCCCAACAGAAGATGGCTTCCAGCAACATGTGCTGAGAGCCGTGTACCAAACAGCAGTGTGGCATCACAGCCACCTGGCCAAACCTCTTCTCTGGAACCCAGTTGGTAGAGGATGGAGGCTCAGAGAAGGTGGCTGCATTTAATCTGTGATGTTCCAGAAGGCACCAGCACCTAAAGGAGTTAGAGACCTCACCCACCTCTACTGTACAGACGGAAACTGTGCCGATGCCACCAAATGCCAGTGTCTTTCTGTGGGCTTGACCTGCACAGGGTTTTGCTCTTGCCCTGACTGTCCAAATATGACCCACTTTGTCACTGATGACAATGTGGATGAGTGGTGTGTTGCAGTTGTAACATCATGGGGAGTTGACCCCATAATGTTTCAAGAGGGTCTGGCTGCAGGCTTGTACTTGCACTCTCAGACTTGCACACTCAGACATTTGCACTTCCGCTAGTGACATCACTTGCAGTCTTTATTTTTTATTTTGTTTATTTTTTTTATTACTTTTCGTTTGAATTTCCCAACATTTTATAAAGCAAGGTTGTGAAGACAAGAAAAAAGAAACTAAATTACAATGTCACTTGCAATTGCTACTTGAACTCTCCGCTACCTGTGACATCACTTGCAATCAACACAAATCGTGCATGTTGCCAATGGAGACAAGACGCTGTGGTGGTGATTAAATTATTAAAACTAATTTAGTACTATAACGTACAGGGTCCTGCAAGAAAAAGACAAGATCGGCAAATCCATGGCCAGAACACCAGAATATGAACATTTGCACAAAGTCTCTAGCTAAGCGTAGAAAAAAAACACTTAACATGGCTTAATATATTAAGATGCTATTAAAATATCAAATTAAATGTACAGTTCATTAATATAAGGAATATGTATATAGTATTTTCCTCACATACCGCAAAATGTGGCATAATGGACATAGATGAGAAAGGCCAAACTCATGCTTCTCTACTTTATTAAAATACATAACTAATATGTACAGGCAAGCATGTGAGCCCAGAATAAACGCAACACGCAAAGTTTCACATTAAGCATTTTTCCATATAGAATAAACTGTCTACAACTTGTTTATATCACTGTCTTTGTCCATTAACCTACATTATGTGTTTTATTTATAATGATTTTCTATAGGAGGAAAATGTTTAATGTACAATTTAACGCACTGCGTTCTGTACTCGTCTGCTTGCCTGTACGGAGTTGATCCTTTTAAAATCACTTAATGCATAATGCCGTTCATATTTGCTGGTCTGTATGTACTTAGAGTCAACAACAAGACATATAGCCTAGGCCTACTAAATTGTCTTTATCATCTTAGTCTGTTATTAGGCCACATTAAGCGTTATGTTGTATGGGAGGACAAAGTTTGCACATTGTGTTCATAGCCATCTGCTTGACTTGCAGTACATTGAATAATAACTATATATCGAATTTGATCTTTTAATTGAACTTAATGTGTCTGAATACATTATGCCATATTAAGTGTTAGGTTTTTTCTACAGGAGGAAAACGCTTAACAAAAGACTTTGTGCATTGCGTTCATATTCTGCTGTTCTGTGGCCAAGGTCTGTGCTTGTCTTTTTCTTGCAGGACCCTGTACGTTATAGTACTAAATTAGTTTTAATCGTTTAATCACAACCACAGCGTCTTGTCTCCACTGGCAACAAGCAGGATTTGTGTTGATTGCAAGTGATGTCACAGGTAGCGGAGAGTGCAAGTAGCGATTGCAATTGACATTGTAATTTAGTTTCTTTTTTCTTGTCTTCGCCACATGGCAACTGTTATAAAATGTTGGGAAATTCAAACAAAAAGTTATCAATAAATAGAACAAAATAAAAAATAAAGACTGCAAGTGACGTCGCTAGCAGAAGCAGTGTCTGAGAGTGCAAGTGCAAGTCTGCAGCCAGACCCTTCTCCAATGGTTACCAAAAGCAGTTGATGTTCCAAATGGTTGCTGCTAGAAAATAAACTAAACAGCCTGAGAAGACAGGGCTCATTTCCCCGAAGAGTGTTTGTTTCTTTAGTTAGATTGCCATTTGTTTTATTTAAGACAGTAATTTAGGTTGTATTGTGTGAAGTTAAGTTATAGTTTTATTAATAAGTTCATTAAGTTAAAACTCCTGGTCTCCTGTTTGTGCTATGGTAAGGTGTTATCTTTCGATTTCAATCTTTGTTTCCATATAGTACAAGGTGCCATATTAAATATTTTTTGATGTCTCTTATATTTGAATTTCTCAACATTCTTCTCACCACTGATAATGAATGGGTTTGGACTCAATTATGTCAGTGTTTCATTTTCATTCATTTTGGACACCTCATACATTGAGTGACAGAACACTTCTCTTTTATCATATATTTACATATTTGGTATTGCTGGATTCAGCACAACCCCACCTTTCCAACAAGCCATCATATGTGTTTCTATGATAATGCCAGGCAAAGCAAACACAAAGTAAATGAAAACATTCTGCATAGATATTAAATTTGTGCATGTCCGCTTATTTTAGATATGTGTTTACATGTCTCTATTTATTCCATACATCAAGATATTCACATCCAGTCTTTTCTAGTAGTTAAATCAACTTCCTGACTACAAACATGTCAAGTTTCAAAGCTCTCAGAGCTTGTGCGATTGATCTGCATTAGTTTATATGCCTTAACTCCCATACGGACAGGCTATATTTTAGTCCTTTATTGGTTTTGTGGTGTATAACAATATCTGTTAATTTAACAATCTTAGCAGTAAAATATTTTTAGCCAAGAATCCATTTCATATATGGGAGACCTTAGAGATGAGAAAAAACATTGTTGGGTTTAGTTCTACCTCCGGTAGGTGTATCTCGAAAATTCAGGGGCATTGTCACTAGCCTAATATACCGGGTCATCACTGGCAGTGTGAAAGTGCCAAATCTAGCGACCAGGGAACAACTGCAGGAACACTTTACCCCTGTATTTGCTGTAATGGCAGTGTGAAAGGGGCTCTTGTGAGGAAACCTAATATCCAGAACACAAGGTTGGCCTCCAGTTTAAACTGATCTAAGAGCTTCTCAACCAGCATGTGGGGCTGAATGGTGTTAAAAGCTGACGAGAAGACAACAAACAGTAGTCTGGCGTGATTTCTATTGCCCTCAAGATGATTAAAGATGAGTACTGTTACAGTTGCATCCTGGACCCCTCTGCTTAGTCTATATGCAAACTGTAGTGGGTCAAGGCACAGATTGATAGGATTTTTTCCTGTCTGTCTGGTGTTTTGTGGTGCTGGTGGTATTTCATGATTGCCACTGGATGCTAGTGAATGCATTTCTTCAGTGGTGAGTGCACGAGAAACATCCCTGCATTCATGCACACATTGAGAGGAGAAACCTTTCAGCGGAAGACCAACATAAAATGCTGTTATAGACACAGTTTGCTTTGTTAAAAGGATGAGCAGCACACATTCTGAAAACACTGCGCTCACATTAGAAAAAGCTGCATTTTTTAATGACGTGACTGTAGAGTCGCTGAGTGATATATTGGCTGATATTTGGCATTTTTAATTCCTGCCATTAGCTCTAGAAAGACAAACGCTGTAAAAAAGAACATGTACTCTTTTTCATGTACTGTTGGCATTTCTAAATGCTGACATAATTGTAATTTTTCAGGTAACCTGTTCCTTTAATCATGGCAACCTTAACTGTGATCATGATTGTTTTCTGAGTAGAGAAGAGATAGAGAGGGAAGGTCTTTGAAAGTGAACTGCAATCAGCAAAGACTCTGAAGCCTTTCATCTTCAAACAGAGCAATTCACAACACATGCTGTAGAAGAGAGCTGAACGAGCTTTAAAGCAAAAGGACGTGTCTTGTTCCAACGCTGAAACATTTTGAGTGGTTCCTGAGGTGTCGGGTTATATCAGTCGAGGAGCTGGTGCAGTATACGGTCTAGTGCCTCTTCTTCTGTACCTTTGTTTTGGCCGAGCAAGGAAACATCTCCTTCCATCCAGTAGATCACAATAAGCTTTTGATATGAAGCGATGTCTCAGATTTCATTTCAAACAATAAATGCTGTTTAGTTGATGTTTAATGTGGAGTGACAGTTCGCTGAAGCTGATCATCTGCTCCACTTTAATAACCGCTTCAGCTTGAAATAAACCCAAATGAATGTCTGAAGGTAAAAGAGAGAGTAGAACTTGCTGAAATCCGTGTCCTGTCTCATGTAATCGCTCAGTGTTTCAGCAACGGAAGGACATCAGTCTAAGAGCTGGGAAACAATGTCACGTAACCTCACATTCACCTCAGGAAGATAAACATTCGGGGACCATAAACTCATTACAAATAAGCAAGCAACTTTATTGAGTGTATCCTAAGTGTTTGCATATAAACCAGTTAATTGTTACCTTCAGTCTTCTAGAAATACAGGGCAAAATATATTTTTCTCAGTATTAGATGAGAGCTTTCTTATTTTTTGTCTTGAGAATTTGCCATGTACTGTAGCCTACTTGATATTTATCCAAAATAATCAAATCTGAATCTAATTGAATGGCAAGCTTGTGACTCAAAATTGGATCTTGAAATTTGTCTCAATAGGCCTACCTGTGTGCACAAGGGTCAACTGAGACTGTTAGTTGTATATGAAGTGTTGGTTAAAGTGAGGATGTTATCTTGGATTGAATTTGAATGAAGGCATCATGTTTTTATGTTGAGCGAGCAGCAGGATTGATGTGATGTAGAACAGGCCTCCAGTGATGAAGAGCATACGGTCAGCTCCGGGCTCCTTCTGCACGTTTGGACATTATCTGTTAATTACTGATCAGTCCTTGAGCACTGCTGCTGTCCAAATGGCTGAAAAACTACATTCAGATTAATTTACTATTGTTAGTGTTCAAATTAATAAGACATGATTTCAGTTAGGAGGGAAAAAGTGTTTGGCTTCTCTACTGTGGCCACAAGAGGGCGCATCGAGCAAAATATTACTAATACACCTTTATTAAAGAAATACAATAACACGACAGACAAGTGCAGACAAACTGACACTTACTAACATAATGTTTTAATAAACTATTGATATTATCAGACAAGTTTAAATCCATAAAAGTTTTTATTCAGACAGGAAACCAGAGGTGGACAGAGACCCAACACTGGACAAACGAAAGCTCAGCTTGCATTGCATTTATCTCCTGACTCAGACACAGTGTGTGAAGAGGAGCTGATACACTGTGTTTTCTGATGAAGTGATGAGTTTATTCAGTGTGCTGTTCTGCTCACTCAGATGTAATCATCAACAGCAGTTCTGCTTGTGAAGGTGATGAAAACATCCCGCATGTGAAGCTAGAGATAAGAACACAATCAGGAACATCAGCAGCGGCGTGCTGTCGTCTTGTGGAGAAACATTTCAGTAGCTGCTACTAATACAGTACAGTTTCCCCCTCCTCATGATCCCAGCACTGACTGCAAGATTACATACAGATCCTGTTTACTCATTAAATAAAGAACAGTCACTGCAGTATGGAGCCAAAAGAGTCTCAATAAAGATAAATGCACACACTACATTCACATATGCACACACAGGATACACAAATGCGCACAAAATTCACAAATGCACACACAAAATTTAAAAAGCACAGAAGATTCACAAATGCACACAAAATCCAGAAATACACACACCATTCAGAAATGCAAACAACATTTACGAATGCACTCAATATTCACAAATGCACAGGACAAGATTCACAAATGTATAACTGTTGAACACACATATATATATTGATTTACAAGCTGCTTGTGGTCTGTGAACTTCACTGCATTTGTGTGTGGATTTTGAGACTCCTCTGACTTGGCTCCACACACAAATGCCTTTTTTTAAACAGGGAATGATCATACGCACTGTGCTTCTGTGCTTTTTAAATTTTGTGTGTGCATTTGTACATTTTGTGCACATTTGTGTATCCTGTGTGTGTATTTATGAATCCTGTGTGTGCATATGTGAATGTAGTGTGTGCATTTATCTTTATTGAGACTCTTTTGGCTCCATACAGGATAGATAATAAAACAATGTGCTTACAGCTACTTTACATGCAGGAACACCCTTACCAAAGTAGTTAGAAAAGAAGGAACTGGTCATGTATTACACTTAGTTGCTCCCTGTTTTTATTAATTTTTTGATTGGCCCCATTTCCTTCCAGACGGTGTCTGAGAATTATTCAGTTTTCAGCCTCTTCTCTCGCTCTCATCCTTTCTTGCCCTCTTTGCTAAAAGCTGTGAATTTTAGGTTTTTGTTCTTCATAGCTTTGTAAGATAAGATGTTTTTTTCTTCATCACTGCACAGTATTTTTATTTGTTAACTGAAAGTGTGGTTTGCGTCAGCCGCATGTGAGGAAGGCTTGTCAGAGAGGATAAGGTGACATGTTTTTTGGGCACGACCCACACCCAGCTATAATTCAGGAGAAATGAATCAAATTAAACAAGGGTCCTGTCTTCTGATCGTTTATTAACCTGAGAGAGTGACGGTGCTCTCTCTCTCTCTCTCTCTCTCTCTCTCTCTCTCTCTCTCTCTCTCTCTCGCTCTCTCTCTCTCTCTCTGTGTCTCTCTCTCTCTCTCTCTCTCTCTCTCTCTGTGTGTCTCTCTGTCTCTCGCTCTCTCTCTCTCTCTCTGTCTCTCTCTCTCTCTCTCTCTCTCTCTCTCTCTCTCTGTCTCTCTCTCTCTCTCTGTGTCTCTCTCTCTCTCTCTCTCTCTCTCTCTCTCTCGTGCAGCACTCATATTAACTGATCAGAAATGATTTGGCAGGACAAAAGTTTGTTTTGGTGGCCACCAATAAATGTATAACGCAGGAAAACCGCTGAAACCGAATCGAATCCCGCTCCTGCTTACACTGAACAAGAGAAGACAACAGCTGCATTTTAATGTCTCCTTGAAATCTAAGTTGAACCTTTTTTATTTTTAATGGAATACTGTAGTGTTTTTTATAAATAGTAATTTATTTGTGTACTTGATAATTTTATTTGATGTGCTGTTGTAATCTTTCCTCCGAAGCGTTAACCTCTCCCTCTCCTGGTGTCTTCTGACGTGAAGATAAACCCTTCACACAGATCAGTGCATTGACCAACACTCAAACATTCAATCCACATCAGGAGATTACCTCAGCATTACTCTCAGGACATCCCTGACCATGTTCTGACCTGATCCAGTCTCTCCCAACGATCCAATCAACACCCGAAGGACGAAACTAAGTCCTGTCCTCTCATTTCAGATGCTGTTTCACTCGATAGATGTCACAGAAGAGAAAAAAAGACAATCACTACTTCGGTTTCATGCTGACTTTAAGGAACATTACTGCTTTTAGGCCTGATGTACTAGTTACAGCTGAATTACTATCTTGTGATTCTGGCAGCATAAATAAGCTTGACATAAACAAACAAAACAGGCCTAAACGGAGCTGCTATGACTGTGTTGATCAGTGGTGGATTATTAATATTCATTTATTACTGTCTAGGCATGTGACTATCAGATTTCCATGCTGCGATTAATTGATAAAGGTTTTGTCACGGTCTTCAGTTATATGAGAAATAAAGGTTGAAAATATAAAACAACTTCAGTTTTAACCTTTTAATAATAACTTTGAGTACCTCAAACATTAAAATACAAATAAATATAAAGAAAACAACCCACAGCAATGCTATTATAAAGCGAGCAATTGTGTCAAACGTTATAAAGTGAAAACAACTTTTGTAAACTGCTTTTAAATGTATTTAAATGTAAAATAACTATAAAGTGTCAACAGTAAACATTTCCCGCTGATTCCTGGTATCTTCTGGGTATTCCTGGCTGTAAACAAGGCTTGTTGGAAATGTGAATTCATTCTCTGCCACGAGGTGGCGCTCTGAGCGCTGAAATATCATGGCAACAGCTCGCCGCTCATAAACACTGCTTTATCAGGAATTATAGGCCAAATTAAATCTGCCAACGACCCGTTTCTGAGGACAGTCGGTTCCCTTCAGAGACATTCAAAGACATCACGCCGCGTTTGGAAGTTTAATCCAGCCGTATCATGACTCTTTCCCAACTGTAAGACCTCTTGAAATTATAATTAAGACATTTCTTATTCCATTGAATGTATTTAAAACATTGTATTTCCTTGATATAATTTAAGAGTTTTTAAGGAGACCGAGGTGCTGTGGAGGATGGAGAGTGGTGGAGCTGTGAGTGTGTGTGTGTGTGTGTGTGAGAGTGATTTTAATACATGGATGTGCTGTGTATGAATAGTGAGTTCTTTGTTCATAGTCACAGTAGTTGACATTATTACTGTTTAATTAGGCATATGTAAAGAGTTAAATAACTTCTCAACCAAACCTAGGTCATGGGAAATACTAAGGGAAAGTATTTTGCATTAATATTATGTTTCTGAAATGTTTACAAATACATTTAACATCAATCTGTATTGAATAACTTTACACAGACATAACTATGATTTAAAAATCATCAACTAACAGATTAAAGGTATGTGATTGGCTTCAATGATAGTCGCTTCATTATGACCAGTCAGCGCTGCATTAAGAATCTGCTCAACAGCGATCACATCTTAGCGGGAAATGGGAGTTTTTACAATTTGAGAATCTAATGGTATCGCGGCCGGTACTTTTGACACAAACCTCTCATGTCTCTACATTGTCATGGGACTTGGCTGCTATTGGTCTTTTGGTTTGCTTCAAGCGTGGAATTATATTTTAGCAGCTGCTAAAAACTCTTCCCTAGAATCAGCAGAGATAGCTTCTGCTGTCACACTTGCCCCGCCAAACCGTGTAAACTGTGTATCATTTATAAACTTTTGTGAATATGTGTTTGTGTAGTTTAAATTTAATAATTAGATTGTAACACCTTTATTTATATAACAAAATACATTGCGTCAAAGCAACTGAACAACATTCATTAGGAAAACAGTGTCTCAATAATGCAAAATGATAGTTAAAGGCAGTTCATCATTGAATTCAGTGATGTCATCTCTGTTCAGTTTAAATAGTGTCTGTGCATTTATTTGCAATCAAGTCAATGATATCACTGTAGATGAAGTGACCCCAACTAAGCAAGCCTTTCCTAGAGTGATTGATTCACGACTCACTAATGTGGTTTTCTTTTCTCTCTTTTTCTCCTCTTCTCTCTTGATTGCAGAAGATGCTAAGATAGTCAATGTGAGCCAGTGCTGTGGTCAAGTCCGTTCTGTTTTGGCAGTAGACGAATGGCACAGGGAAACCAACAGATTGACAATCAGGTTCTGCACCACCTGCGGCACAAGTTTCCAGAGGTTCCCGAGGACGTGGTGTCCGAGTGTGTCCTGCAGGTGAGGAACACATGCTGCACCAGGGAATCTGTTATGAGCCTTGGGAGTTTGATACCAATGATCTATATCAAAAGTGACACATACAGTCAGGGTCATATATATTTGGACACTGACACAATTTTCATAATTTCGGCTCTGTTTGACCAGAATATAATTAAAATGAAGAAACCAAGATGAAATTGAAGTACAGACTTTAAGTTTTAATTTAAGGGGTTTAACTTCCAATTTTGGTGTGACTACCCCAAATTAAAGCTCTGAGTGTGCCCTTTAAGCCCATATTAGCCAGTGTTCCAGTGCCAGGTCAATGGGAGCCAGGGCTTTAAACGGGCCGTGCGAGGCTTATAGTCTCAGGCCAGTAGCACCGAGGCCAGAACAGTGCTGTGTTTCCACAGTTGAGCCTGAAACACCGCTGCGCTTCACTAAAACGGCCTTTACACCCCTCTCAGGAACAATGTCACGCCATCCCTTCATTTCACCAACAAAGAGAAGTTATCAGAAAACTAAGCAATAAGTCACTGGAACTAGCACGATCACAAAACTAACACGATAACAGATTGTTCGCATATTTAGATCCAAAAGCATCGATGTCTTACTATAATAAGTGTTACATTGATCATAGTGAATTATTTTATCAGGATTGAGAATTAGTTACACAATAAATGCATTTCTATTTTTTTTACGCTAAAGCATTACGAAAATAGCCTTCTTATTCAGTCTATTCAGTCTATTTCTGTATATTTGTAGTCACAATAGCCAATATAAGTCACATTTAGAAAGAATGATAATTTCTTTATTTTTATAAAAGCTCCCGAACAAAATCATTATTATATTTATCTGACATAGGTTACGTGGAGCTAAACACTCGAGATGAGACTTAAGATGGATAAAAATATGTTACTATATGATTGTGATGGAGAATAAGAAGCTGACGTCTGATTTATTCAAGCGGTTGCATTTACCAAGTTTACTACTAGTCTTTTACATCGCTTATAAATATTTTTGCCTTGTATGGTGACCAAAAAACCCTGGCCGTTGGCCCCGAGGAAGCCCCGACGAGGCACGATCAAGCCCCGGAGTGACAGAGGAAACGCGACTGGCCCTGGCACGCACTACACGCCCGGTTTCAGCTCGCCAGTGGAAAAACTGCTATTCATTATATAACTGTAACTTGAATATGTTTTGTTCAGCAGCTAAAATAAAAAAAATGTGCCTGTGTCCAAATCAGTGTTAATTTTGTAGACAAATAATCTTAGTCAAACAAACAAATTTCACAGACGTCAACAAGACAATAACAAACTAAAATTCTCTTTGAATGCCAAAAACTATGATGTAAATGTACTGACATTTTCGTTAACCAATAAAAACGAGACGAAAATGTTAGCAAAAGACGATTTGGGAAGAGATTCATTCAGAATGAGTCAGAACATCTTCCAACTGAATCATAGTTAAAGGGTTAGTTACCCCAAAAATGAAAATTTATGTCATTAATAACTCACCCTCATGCTGTTCCAAACCCGTCAGACCTCCGTTTATCTTCAGAACACAGTTTAAGATATTTTAGATTTAGTCCGAGAGCTCTCAGTCCCTCCATTGAAGCTGTGTGTACGGTATACTGTCCATGTCCAGAAAGGTAAGAAAACATCATCAAAGTAGTCCATGTGACATCGGAGGGTCCGTTAGAATATTTTGACGCATCAAAAATACATTTTGGTCCAAAAATAGCAAAAACGACGACTTTATTCATCATTGTCTTCTCTTCCGTGTCTATTGTGAGAGAGTTCAAATCAAAGCAGTCTGGATTTCCGGTTCATGAACGAATCATTCAGTTCACCAAATCGAACTGAATCGTTTTAAACGGTTCGCATCTCTAATACGCATTAATCCACAAATGACTTAAACTGTTAACCTTTTTAATGTGTCTGACACTCCCTCTGAGGTCAAACAAACCAATATCCCGGAGTAATGCATGCACTCAAACAGTACATTGACTGAACTGCTGTGATGAACACCGAGCCGAGCCAGATAACGAACAAAACACTGACTCGTTCACGAGTGCAGAACCGGTTGCATCTGTTTTCGGATCACCAGTAGTACTTTCGGACAGTTCGATTCAATAAACCGTTTGAAGAAAACGGTTCACCAGTTCTTTTGCGCTCGATGTAATGGCGTCATTTGCGATGATTGCCCTTGATTCAAGTCTTTGGTTTACCTGCACCCATAACACTATTACAGAATCAGTTCAGAATCCATCACCAAAAGAATCAGTTCAGTTCAGACGCTCTGTGTGTCGGTCTGCTTCACGCTGAATCACACATGCGCAGTATCATCAGCTCCTCGGTTCACGAATCAGACACGTCTGACAGAAATGGTTCTTGACTCGAGAACGAGTCAGTCTATTGTTCGTTATCTGGCTCGGCTCGGTGTTCATCTTCAGCTCTCTCTTCACAGCAGTTCAGTCAGTGTACTGTTTGAGTAAATGGATTACCCCGGGATATTGGTTTGTTTGAACTCAGAGGGAGTGTCAGCCACATTAAAAAGGTTAACAGTTTAAGTCATTTGTGGATTAATGCGTATTAGAGATGCGAACCGTTTAAAACGATTCAGTTCGATTTGGTGAACTGAATGATTCGTTCATGAACCGGAAATCCAGACTGCTTTGATTTTAACTCTCTCACACAACAGACACGGAAGAGAAGACAATGATGAATAAAGTCGTCGTTTTTGCTATTTTTGGACCAAAATGTATTTTCGATGCTTCAGAATATTCTAACGGACCCTCTGATGTCACATGAACTACTTTGATGATGTTTTTCTTACCTTTCTGGACATGGACAGTAGACCGTACACACAGCTTCAATGGAGGGACTGAGATCTCGGACTAAATCTAAAATATCTTAAACTGTGTTCTGGAGATAAACTGAGATCTTACTGGTTTGGTACAACATAAGGGTGAGTTATTAATGACATAATTTTCATTTTTGGGCGAACTAACCCTTTAAGGTTTATCCAAAAGTCACTAGGTTTGTCAGTGTGTATATATATATATATATATATATATATATATATATATATATATATATATATATATATATATATATTATATGGGAAAAAAGCCACTAAAAGCATCTGAAAGTTGCTAGATTTAGCGCTGGGTCTGAGGTGCGGTCAGTGGATATTGTGGACGAGTCCTACTGTGTCAACTACTGGTCCAAATACATATGAAACTAACTGTATGCAAAAGTGACACATATACAGTATCCACTCGATCTGAAGCTGACAGACTTGTCTCTCTCTTCTCTCCCCAGAATAAGAGCAATTTAGCTGCGTGTTGTGAGTACCTGACCAAGGTGAGTCCTAGTTTCTTGTATAGCGAAGGCAGCCAGAGTTTGACAGATCTTCGCAATCACATGACCCAGCTCAACCTCTGTCTCTCAGAATGCCCATGATGCAGTGCAGCGAGATGTAGTGAGGATGAATGGCAGCAGGACTGTCACCCCCAGCGCGATTGATGGGCCTTTGACCGTGCCGTCCCCTCTCTCCGAGCTCTACCAGCCCGAAACAACATCCCTGCCGACACACACACCCACAAGCCTTGGCACCTTCACCACCATGGAGTCCACTCGCAAGCCACAGCCTCCTCAGCACCTGGGCCTTTACCAGGTCGGGGGCAAAGGTCACGGACCACCTCCCACTCCACGGTTCAACCCGATCACAGTGACACTTGCGCCCAACACCGGCCGTAACACGCCGACCTCCCTGCACATCCACGGAGGGCCTCAGTCGGGCCTGAACAGCCCAAACTCCATCTACATCCGGCCGTACGTGACCCAGCCGGGCTCCACGCGACAGGTGCAGGGCCGGGCTCAGTACAGCCCCACCTCACAGCCTGCTCAGCAGATCTACCAGATCAGCCACCCCGCAGCCTCCCAGAGCTCCTGGAGCGCCGGCCAGCACCAGACCTCACACGTCTACATGCCCATCAGCTCGCCCACCAACACCCAGGCGCCCTCCATCCCCTCGGCCGTCGCCTTGCAGGCCGCCACCTCCTCGCCCTCACCGTCCTCCAGCTCGTCCTCCTTCAGCCAGTACAACATCCAGAACATCTCAACCGGGCCGCGGAAGAATCAGATTGAGATCAAGCTGGAGTCTCCACAGAGGGTGTCCGGAGGGTCGAAGGCGACGCTCCTGCGCTCCGGCTCTGCACCACGAGCCGCCTGTAGCTCCACATCTTCATCCTGTCCTGCGTCGTCTTCGCTGGCTGCATCCACGGGTTCCTCCACTCCCATCTCGATCGGCGGCGCTGGGCTGAGTCGCAGCCAGCCCACGGTGTACATCTCCCCATCCCCGCCCGCTGCGGACGACTGTGCCCTCGTTCCCAACACCCCTCGCTCGCAGCCTAAGTTCTACATCTCTGCGAATGCGTCGGCTGATGATGGAGGGGCGAGGAACCCGCCAACGCTCTATATCTCAGCCAATCCCACGCTGCAGGGCTCTGCCGGTCTGCGGGCTTTAGGGAGTCAGGTGAGCATGGGCCCTGCGTATATACACCACCACCCGCCCAAATCCCGTCCCTCTGTGGGAGCAGGAGGCACAGCCACGTCTCCTCGTGTGGTGGTGACACAGCCCAACACCAAATACACCTTTAAAATCACTGTCTCCCCCAATAAACCTCCGGCTGTGTCTCCTGGGGTGGTATCGCCCACGTTCGAGCCGACAAACATGCTCAGTCTGCCGGGCGATCACCATTACACGGAGCAGGATCCGCTGTACCAGTCTGACCCGCTCTCATCTCAACGGGACAAAAGCTCGGAGCCACGCAGACTCAGCATGGGTGCGGATGATGCCGCATACACACAAGGTATGTTCGCATGAGGGCAAGCACTTTCTCCAGCTCTGGTGTTTTGTTAATTGTGTTTTTCAATGCCTTCTGTTTGGATTTAAAGAAGTAGTTCACTCCAGAATCAAAATGTCCTGATAATTCACTCGCCCCCATGTCATCCGAGATGGTTGTGTCTGTCTGTCTTCAGTCGTGAAGAAGTTGAGGAAAACATTCCAGGATTTTTCTAAATATAGTGGACTTCAATGGTGGCCAACGTGTTGAAGGTCCAAATCTGCAGCTTCAAAGGGCTCTAAGCGATCCCAGCTGAGGAGTGAGGGTCTTATCTAGTCAAACAATAACTCATTTTCTAAAATAATAAAAATTGCTTTTTAACCACAAATGCTCATCTAGCACTAGTATTGTCACGATATCAAAATTATTGTTTCGATACCGATACCTTATATAGAATTGCGATTTTCGATACTTTTTCAATACTTTTCCTGAAAAGGGAAAATACATTCTCAAATATCATTGATGTGCTTTGTTTTAAAACCGGGACCACATTCTAATCATATAACACACTAATAAATGAACATATGAACAGCAGATATATTAAACATTTGAACAAAATATGAAATATCAAAATACAAAAAATAAAATAGAGCAATGACATTCAAGGTAAAGAAAGAATAAATTTAGCAGCATTATCTCCGTTATCATAAGAAACATAAGAGTAATACATTTATCTTGATTCTGAACTTTGAATAAAAATATGAACAGCGATTATATTAAACAATGTTTCTGAACTCAGAAGATTAAATGTCAAAAGATAAATATCAATTTAAGCAATGGCATTCAAGTAAAAACAAAAAAACAAAAAAAAACATAAAATTTAGCAGCAATATCTCAGATATTGTACCTTGTTCTGTCAGTTGTGCAACCTTCTCTTTCAGAGGAGAAAACTCAGCCAGTGAGCTTTAATGAGCATCATCTTTATCTACAGTCGTTGACCAGCGGCCACAGTATCACTCGTGCGCCCACATGCAGCCTAGTGATGCGCGGGTCGGGTTTTTATTTGGCCCGCCCCAGCCCGCAAATAAAGTATATTATAAAATATGGAAATATATATTCCAAATATTTCTCATTCACTGAAGCTCCTCCCTCCACAGCAGTGCATGCGCAGCTCGTGAACAGCTCTGTGAGATGTTTCATCCTGTCACAGTTACTCAAGATGTGACGGAGCATGTGATTTGTTGAATGTAGTGAACGAATCCGCCCTTCACTGAACGAGATCGAGAGATCTTCTCATTTGTGAATGAATTGAACTGATACATCTGGTTTATGAACGAAATGAATGAGTAGACGGGGTCAGTGAGCCAAGCATGTAAATCTCAATCAGCAATCAGCAGATACAAAGCGCAGTTATAGGTGCTGTGCAGATACGCTCGTTTTCATATTTAGCATACAGAAGAGGTTAACTCCACGTTTAATTTGAATTAATGTGATTAATGTGAATATTATATATGAAAACTCGTGCTCGGTTCATCTGAACAACTTATTTAAACTATTTAATGCGATTATGCACACATTTTAGTAAAGCCAAATCAGTTTAGTAAAGTCACTAATGCAGCATCTCTCTGTAGTGTTTTTTTGCTGCGTGCATGAGGAGAAAACACACTGACGTCCATAAGGCGGCACTGAAAGCGTGCGTTGCACACACCATCATGATTCATGAAATATGTCTCTTACAAATCTGGAACGCAGTCATTCTTTGAAGTATCGATACTAATAAATTTAGGAATCGTGACGTTTTTAATTTCAGAGAATCGCGATACTTTTGAAGTATCGGTGCACCGTGCAACACTAACTTGCACTAGCTGGTCCTCATGCATTTGGTAATCACGTTGGAAAGGTCATGCATCGGAAGCACTGACCCACTGTTTTCAAAGCGAACATGCAAAGAAAGTCAAACACCCTTTAAGCTGGAGGAGAAGATCAGTTTTTCACCCTATCCTACCGTTTTGATCCAGAGTACATAGAGAGAGAAACAACTGTATGTGACTTTTCCAAGGTGATTTCTTATAATGCGCATCACAATAAAATTAGCAATTTTTTGAAGCTGCAATTTGGTGCTTTAACCCATTGACCACCACTGAAGTCCGCTAAATGGATACAAATACAGGAATGTTTTCCTAAAAAAAAAATGTTGTGACTGAAGAAAGAAAGACATGAACATCATGGATAACTCGGGGGTGAGTAAACTATTGGGAAATTTTCATTCTGGAAGTAAACGAATCCATTAACACAATATTTGGTGATTTTATTTTATTTTTATTTTTTTTGTAGGATATTTTTACATTTTAAGATATTTACCTTTTGTGGTCTTTCTGTTTTTAGGTTGCTAGACATTAAAGCTAGGTAGCACCGACCAACAATGCTTTTTTCCTCTATGTATCTCTCATGGATTTGACGTCATCTGCTGTATATTGATACAGTATTGAATTTAGCTAAAGTTTGGTTCTACACCAGAAACACAAACAAATCTATAATGATTAGAAGAATCCATCAAGTGCTGTTAATAACTTCCGACTGTGATCTACAGTTGAGTCTGATTCTATTATAGGCAGACTTGCACTTTGTATGTTTAATAATGCTACACTGCTTATCATTTGTCAAAATTTTTCTTGTTATAAAAAAAAACAAGCGTTGCATACAAGACACATATAGAAAATATATGGTCATAGTCATATGAAAGATAACAGACATATGTAGAATTGGACACTGTACAAACTGAATAAAAACAGAATGCAGTGATGTGGAAAGTTTCAAATTTCAATATATTATATTCAGAATACAACATAGATGACATGTCAAGTGTTTAAACTGAGAAAATTAATAATTTTAAGGGAGCAATAAGTTGATTTTAAATTTCATGGCATCAAGACATCTCAAGGAAGTTGGGACAAGGCCATGTTTACTACTGTGTGGCATCCACTCTTCTTTTTATAACAGTCTGCAAACATCTGGGGACTGAGGAGACAGATGCTGTGCTGTCTAAGGGTCCGAGAAACAATGCCACTCAATCATCAACCCAATCATGTTGCCAAGTCACCTAATTAGTTGCTAATTGGTCCTCCGGCTGTTCCTTATATGTACATTTAACCTTTCCAGCCTCTTATTGCTACCTGTCCCAACTTTTTTGTAATGTGTAGCTCTCTTGAAATCCAAAATGAGCCAATATTTGGCATGACATTTCAAAATGTGTCACTTTCAACATTTGATATGTTATCTATATTCTATTGTGAAGTTTATGAGATTTGTAAATTATTCCATTCCTTTTTTTACTCACCATTTGTACAGTGTCTCAACTTTTTTGGAATTGGGTTTGTATTTTACACCAACACAAATAAATGATAGAGCACAATATGAATCGATCCTCAGATACCTATGCCCTAAAGGTTGTATGAAGGCTTGTAGACCAGAATAACCATACACAGCTAGCCTAGATACCCAGCAAAACATTCCTGCAGAACCCCCCAGACCACAGAGAGTGGGCTATCCACTTACAACCCTAGCAGGGGAGACAGCACTGTCTAGGTAAGGGCTCAAGAGACCGCTATTGGAAACCCTAGGCAGGGGAGCAGTCGCTAGCACATAGCTATCCTCAGACAGCTAGCTCCAGGAGAGGGCTCACAACAACTGCAGTAGAACACGGCTAGCCTCAGACAGCTGTATTCAGGGAAGCCCATCCTGCCATAACAATGGCTGTAATATAACCACCCTCAGATGGGTAAACTCAGGGGGTCCCCAATCCATGTCAGGGAACCCAAGACAGACATAGCTGCCCTCAGACCGCCATATTAAAGAGCAAAGTTGACTTGAGCTGGAGCATAATATCCACAGACAGCTACGCTCTGAGTAGGGACTGTTCATTAAGCCCTGAAGAGGGGGAGCAGTGTAATCCGCCCAAACCCACCAAACAGGATTCAGAGGGACCGCCCACTTACAAATACTCCGAGGCCTGGGGAGGCATCCGGCTTTGATTTGTCAGTCAAAATTAACGAAAGAGCAATGATACAGGCAAATGCTATTACAATTCTCACAGTACTTGTAGCAATTATATAATATTTTATTATATAATAAAAAGAGAACAGATGAAAAAAAAAAGAATAGCTCAGACTAGTGTTCAAAGCCTCTTTTGCTATTGTTAATTGTGTAATAAAAAAGAAAACAATTAGAATACAAAAAGATTAGAGAAGCTATTGTTAGTTAAAAAATAATCTTCCAGATTTCACATTGGTCTGTTGAATGAGTGACCAGCTAAATTAAAAATAAAAAAAGTTTTTTTTATTTACAAAGCACAAAAAAGCGGGTCGTATGATGCTGCTAAAAACAAGATTATGTTGTGTATTTGGTGTGTTTAATGTGTTTTATGCGGTTTAGGTTAAAAAACACATTATTTTGCACATACTGCACATTACTGTTTCTCCTTCTGAAACATGCCGATTTTCACAAAGCTCAGGTTCTGGAAAGCGAGGTGTGCTCTGATTGGACAGCTATCCAGTGTGATGTGATTGGCTGAATACCTCAAGTGTGATGGAAACGTTACGCCCCTAACCATACTGACAAAACCAATAAAACCTGTTACAAACAAGGCATTTATAGCATCCATTAGAGACATAATTACTGATTATAATGACTTATGTCTTATTACAGATTCCATTGCATTGTGCCCCGTAAACATAAACCATGTCTGCATTTGTGATCCGAGAAACTACCTAAAACAAGCTCTATAGTCACGTTTGAATCATGTAAACGTACTTACAATCTCAGAACAGCCAGCATTGTAGTCTACAATGAGAAAGGAAAACTGCATCATATGACTCCTCTAAAACAACTGAACATTGATCAATGTCTCTAGAATCTCTAAATATAAATACACAGTATTAACTTTCAGACTATCAATGACCAACAAATGTTATAAAGTCTCTAATGTCTGTGTAATATAACCTAATGATGGAGGCAGTCTGAGTCCAGCGCTGCACATGTCCGTCATCCCTCGAGTAGTCCTGGGAATCACTCGGATCATCTCCGAGGCCTGCTGCTACTTTAAAGAGACCCCTCGGTGCTTGTACATGTTCTGGCATCACTAGATCATTACACACTGTTGAAGCTGTTAATGGTTGGTGTGTGTTTCTGTCAAATATCTTGTTTTCGCAAATACTTCACATCATGGAGGTTGTAAAATGGGAAAGCTGTTTTATCAGTTTGTAGTCTCTAGTAGATCGGATGTTCTCCAGACGTGTTTTGTGTGATTAGTTTCACTCCACATGTATCTGACGTGGTCCGTGTGTGTTTGCAGCTCTGCTGGTGCATCAGAGAGCTCGTATGGAGCGACTGTGGCACGAGTTAGAGCAGAAGAAGAGGAAGCTGGAGAAGCTGAAAGAGGAAGTCAACGAGATGGAGAATGACCTCACACGGAGACGAATGCAGCGCTCCAACTCCGTCTGTCAGATACCATCTGTACGTTTTTAGCAAAACTTTCCTCTATATCTGTGCATATCTGCTCTGACAACAGTTTGAGTATGATTCCTTAGGAATTGGTTGTGATATTTTCTCTCTCTCTCCGTATGTAATAATCTATTTAATGAATCTATGTAAGTTTTTTTTCTAGATGTCAGTAATCTTGAGCACATATAGGGAGTTTATCTGGACGTGATGCAAAGAAAGCAAACACTGTTAAATATAGAACAGCACAGTTCACTTTTACACACTTGACATGTTTATCTGAATGTATTTTGTAGATTGAGGAGATGCAGCAGTTGCGGTGTAAGAACAGACTTCTACAGATCGATATTGATTGTTTAACCAAAGAGATTGACCTCCTTCAGACACGAGGTGAGTCTATAGAGAGCGTACACTTGCTTTCTCTTCTGTTTCCAGCATCCAGCTGTTTGCTTTGCTGCTGCTCAGGAAAAATGTGAAAGGAAAGTGTGTGTGGCATTATAGTTCATACTATTTCCAAAGTTAAATCAGACGGCAAATTCTGCTTAATTGATCGATGACAGAATGACTGGAAGGACGGAGTAGTTTGAGTTCGACTGCCGTCACCTCTCGTGTCTTTAACAGCAGACATGTTTGAGTTTATAGACTAAAGTTTTCCGCTCTATAAATTCATCTTTTGTGTGTTGTTTTTATATATGTTAAAGTAATGTAGTTTTTTTCCCCCTGCCAAATATCACTTTGGGGAGTAAGTCGTTACATGTAATTGTGTGATATAATTAGAAATAAATGTAACTAATCTGTTACAGTTACTAAGAATAAAATGCAATTCATTTACAGTTACTTAAGAAACTTTCAACAATCACAAAGGGTTACATCTGAATATTATCAGATCAGATTTAATGGACTTTCATAAAGTTCATTGCCTGCTTTATAATATGAGATATGAGACAATGTGTTCCTGGAGTTAAGGCAGAATAGGACACATACTTATTCCATAACCATTTTATTTCTGGTTTTCTAAATGATTATAATTATTTTTCCCAAGGCATTGTTAGATTCCAGTTTTTCCCGTTTCCTTTGCAAATATTTGACTGTATCATAGCTATAAAACGATACGATAATTTATCATTTTAAATCAGTATTAAACCTCAGAAAGATCTCAAAGTAAAAAGAGGTGATGAAGTCTGATTTTGCTGGCTGTGCTTTAAATCAAATCTTAATTAAAGAGATGAAGGATTGTGAAAGTCTTGACAGGAATCAGTGTGGAGTAATCACTGCTGTAAGATTAACCCTTGCCTGCTTTACAGGTTTCAAAATGATTAACAGTTAAAAACATTAGAAATTAAGAACAGTAATCAAATGTAATCCGTTGCATTAATAAAGTAAGTGAAATAGTTAGACTACTCACAGATCCGTTCTGTAATCAGAGGAATGAAAGTCTCAGGAACTGGACCCAGCCATATTCAGAGATGCTGTGGTGTGTCAGCCTGGTTCAGACTGTGTGACTGACTCATTCAAATGAAGACGTGTGTGTGTGCGTGTGTGTGTGTGTGTGTGTGTGTGTGAGTCAGATCTCTGCTGTGTGAAGAAATGCTGGCACACACTCCACGCAGCAGTATTTATCAGTTATTAATTATGAAGTAGGGCTGTGACGGTGGCAGATTTTGACCATTAATATTACCTATATAATTTAAAAAATGTGTTAAAACTAAAATGCGTTAACCTAACTGAGACTTGTTATAGCACTTATATATATCATTGCTCTTTTGTTAGTTTTGATTGCTTGCACTCATTTGTTAGTCGCTTTGGATAAAAGCATCTGCTAAATGATTTAATGTACAACACAAATACTAATAATAATAAAAGAGGCTAATCATCTATTAACAGACCTGTGTTTATTTGAGCTCTTACGTCAGTGAGTACGCAGCCATCAAAACACTAAAATAAATACATTAGCCCAAATCAGAAAGTTAAATACACCCTGTGTACCGGCGTGACGTGACAAGATACTGTTGAGGTCATCACAATCAGTGACGCTCCACTGGACGCGGCAGGACACATGACACATCTGTGTTTTCCTGCGCTCAAACCTGCCAATCTAAAGCAAACTGTGTCTGGCGTTTGAGGTCATTGGTGAATTATCAGAGACTTATGTCTAAATACATCTCTTGCTGTTATTACACTTGTATACTGTGACGGTCACGGGAAGACCGCACATTCAACATGGACTTTAATACACACACATACTTACAAACACACACAGAGACTGTTTAGTGATAAGAGTTTATTGTAATTATTGATCTGAGTGAATGGAATACCTGTAAATGATGTGTATTGTTCCCGTGTAGCATTTGTCCCGTGATTTTTAGAGTCCCGGTAGGAAACAATGGCAGGATTTATCGGTTCCGCTTAGGGTGGGAATCTACCATGTATTAATTGAGCGAGGGGGTTTCAGGGGCAACGCGGCCGAGTTGTTGCTGTTATTTCCTGTTTAATGTGAATGATTTAATAACATCAAAGTAGATTTATTAATTATAACATCATGCCAATATGTTTCTTTTAGATGCTGTATATTTAGGTGAACATGTGTAAAGTGTTGTATGTGAGTTTGTCCCTCCCCATGGGGTAATGGTGCTGGCCACCAGTATAAATGTGAATGACTTTGTATTGGAAGGTAGTCTGTGTTTGTTGCTGCAGTGGAGAGTGTGGCCTGAGGGTTGTAGGTATTGTAGGTATTGTGGGTATTTTGTTTAGTTATTTTGAAATTGACCTTGTTGTTAAGGAAGTTATTTTTGGAAACTTATTTTGCATTTGAAATTAATTTGGATTTTTCTTTTTGGTTAAGACTTTGTTCCTTCTATTTTTTGCCATGTTTAATTATATTATTGGGCTAGGATGATTGCCCTTTTGTAAGTTTAAATAAATATTTGTTTACATTTCAAAGTTGTGTATTCATACTGCCTCTGTTTAATTTGGCTACAAAATTTGTGGTGCCTATTAGTAGGCTGACCATTACATATACAACACGTGGTGCTGTGATTGTTATAGAGTGTGACGTCACACGCCGACCGTCACAGCGCTGTTATAAAGTGCCCTTTCTTTCACACACATTAGTGACGTTAAAATGCTAGCAGCTCATCTTGTGCTCTCTGCAAATGTTTGACCGTTTGTTCTTCTGACTTTTAGGACCAGACTTCAATCCCATTGCAATTCACAATTTTTATGACAACCTTGGATTCTTGGGTCCTGTACCTCCCAAACCTCCCAAAGGTCCTACGAAACCAGGTTAGTTTTAATCTTTTGACGCGATCTTGGCACATTTTTTGCTTCCTCTTTTCTATTTCATTTTCTGTCCCTAAAAGCTTCTGCTTTTCTCATGAAACAGTGTTATTTAGGGCCCTGTGATTTCTGCGATGTGGAAAACACGGACGTAATCGTGGAATCCAGTCACCAGATTAACGCTGAATGGCTAAAAAATGCTAACTTTAAACAAATGAATCAGAAGTATGTGATGACACTTAAATGACAGTGTTAAATGGACTAGTATGAACGAATGGTTTTGTGTACTACACACATACTGAAGCTTGCGTGATGCTCGCGGTGATTTCAGCGTCTGTCATCTCACTAAATCAGGATAAATATATAAACCATCTCTAAAACTGCTCTAGTCTCTTCATCAGCATTTACCATTTCATTTGAGTAAATCTAGTGTCATATCATAAACACAGTTGTATATTTCCTTTTTTTATTAATTTCCTAGTACTTCATTTAAAAAAAAAAAAGTTTCTTTAGTTCAAAGATAAATTAATGTTTCTGCCTTCATTTGATAATCAGAAAAATGTTAATACATAAAATAATTTCTGATGGCTATTTAAAAAATATGTTTGAATAAATTAAGTTGTATTTATGCATTTAAATTATTAGACATTAGACACAATAAAACATATTTCATAGGTCTCTAAACGTAGTATTTGTAAAAATTTTAATATATTGATATGAAATTGTATGTTTGATGATTTTCATTGCTTAGACTAATATAATTTAATGAAATTTAATTTACCCATTAAAAATGAGTGCAAAAAAATGTAAAGTGCAAAAAAAACGGAATTTGGGAAAAATACAACTGAATTCATGGGGCCCTAGTTATTTAAATAATACCTCTGCATGTGTCTCTTGCTCTTTCCTCTTCTTCTGTTGGATCTGTGCGCTGGTCAGGTGTGGATCTCGACAGGAGAGGGCGCAGGATCAATGTCAGCTCCAAGCTGAAGAGAGACCCGTCTCTCCCTCCTGTCCCTCCCACCGGTGGGTCTCTGCACTGTTCCCTCTGTCTGCCCCCCGCTCCGCTCTGACCATCCCTCTGTGTGTGTGTGTGTGTGTGTGTTTCAGAGGGCAGCCGGAGCGCCAGACTCGTGTCGGAGCCGGAGGAGGATGATGGTGTTCAGTGGAGCTGCACCGCCTGCACCTTCCTCAATCACCCTGCCCTCATCCGCTGTGAAGAGTGTGAATTCCCCCGGCATTTCTGAGCCACGCCTGTCCTCTCGGCCCGTGTGTGTGTGTGTCTTGTGATGTCCACTGAAGACTGGATGATGTTTACAGCTCTTTCTGTCTGTACAGTGTGTGTGTGTGTGTGTCATGTGGGAGATCAAGGGAAATTTCCCCCGCTTGATCCGTGAAGAGGCTTGGTGTTGCCGGTGATATTAACACTTTTATTACATCCACACACGGTTTACAGTGTGGGTTTGGATGCCAGTGTGCCTTCTTTTCATGGGGACTGATTGTGACTGCTTTGCCCATGCTGTTCCCAAAGGATCATGGGAGGAATCTGCTCAACTAACAGTTCTCTTGTTTGATCAATGAAATGCAAAAAAGAAGAAAGAAAAACCCCTGCATGTTTTAGATGTACAGTTTACAGAGGAGTCTCCGCCACAGATTTTACTGTACATAGTTTTAGAACAAGCATTTCTTTCTCAAGAATTCACATGTATTTCCTGTAAGTATAGCTTTATAGACTTCATTTATTTCTATGCTGTTGTTTTCGTTTGTTTCTCTCAGATGTGTATGGAGCTTTTGTGAGAACCTAAAGGGATGCTAAAACCGTGTAGCCTTGAATAAAAAAGAAGCTCTTGTCAAGCACTCTATTCAGCGTACGAGCTGCAGACGCAGCAAAACTTAACTGAGAAATTAAAATAAAATCTAGATTTTATTAACAAGGTACTTGACCTCAGAGCAGTTCACAGGAAATTCACAAAGCCCTCCGATAACAAACTCTTTCCTATGTGACAACTGGAATGTAGGTTTACTATTAGTGGAACTGATACCTTTGTGCCACGAAAGGAATGATTCTTTGCCATGCTTTCATGAAGCTTTTTCCCATTATTCGCAGTAAGGTGGGTCTGTGTTCACAAGGGCTTTGACACACCGAGTACTCGCCACTGGCTTTCATGGTTCAGGTGTTGTAAATTGCCAAAGCACAGGAGTCGAGTGCAGCAAAATATCTCACGATGTGCCTTCAGTCTTTATGTGGTTCTCTGTTACGGATCATGGTATGTGGCAATATGCACAGTGCCTTAACTTACAGATGTTACAGAATTTAAACTTTATTATTAAACTGTAATAAAGTTGCAGTTTTGTGACTTTATTAGTTGATTGAACTAAAACAAATGTTTTGTCATCCATCCTTATTAGAGTGCTAATGCATAAATTGTGCATTGAAAAGCTGAATGAGATTGTTATTTATAAAACCAATAAATACACAATTTCCAAATGCTGGTTTCTGGTATCCAGGCTAAAAATAACTTGGCTGTGGAGAATGTTTATTGCTCTGCTCTCTGTTTCTGAGATGAGGCTATTTTTGTCTCCAAAGACATTACTCTCTGTGCTTACATTTGAGAAAACCAAAGAAATAATCAGATTTGTCTGTTAATTGTTTATGGATTTTAAAAGAAAAGGGAGAGAAGATCAATGATCTTAGTTGGGAAAACGGTCTTTGTAATAGATAAGTTATTTGTAAAAAATAAAAATAAAAATGAAATAAAAAATGAAACAAGAAATAAACACTGTCTCCTTTGCTGGCGTTTTCTTTAGATTTTAACAAGGACTGTTCTTCTGGCTTCAGGTTGAATTTAAACTGGAAAATATGGCACATCCCATAGTAATGCACCACACCACGGATAAACGCTTACATTTCAGAAACTCAAAGCTGTATCCTTATCATTTATTTCAGCGTTAAGAAAATGTAACTACTGTAACTATCTTCCAATCCCAGCTGCACGCCTGGTGGAAACGGAAGAGAAGTTGTCCAGGGAGACACTGCTCTGGTCTCTCCTGATGTAAAGCCATCCCAGGTGTCTTGTTTTTTCAGAGACTTAATTTTTTCTTCCAATCCTAGTTTTTCACTTTTCAAACGCTTGCGTAGCAAACAGTGCTGAATAAACCTGCCCCTCAAGAAAGGCATCCCATGTTTTACCAGGGTCAGAAACAGAGCCCTCATTATATAACCAATATTCATCCATTGCTGTTAGTATAAAGGAACATGAGGTCTCATTTTGCAATAATGAATTAAAAAGCGCCACCTTGTGTTTTTCCTATTGTTTGTGGCCATAATGACTACGTCTGCTGGAGCATGTTCTGAGAGAACAGTATTCCCAAATGAAGCAGACTGAACCAGTTGTTTTGACATTAGAAGATAGTCAATCCTTGAGCATGACTGATGGGGATGGGAGAAGACTGAACTCTTTCTCTAGGGGATGCAGTGTACGCCATATATCTATCAAGCCACATTCAACCATCATAGTGTCTATTGATGAGTGCAATATTGGAGTGGCAGGTTTGTTACTAGACTTATCAAGGTCTATATTTCTCACTTGATTAAAATCACCACCTAGTATTATGATATAATTGCCAATATTTCTAATAATATTGCAGATTTCAGAAATCTGGAGACATTACATTAGGGGCGTAGATATTCATTATATTATATTTCTGTCCTTCCAGGCTAGAGTCTAAGGCTATCCATCTGCCATCTTGGTCATTATGTGTTTTATGGACTGTAAGTTTAGGCCTTTCTTGATCAAAATAGCAACACCTTTACTCCTCGTATTAAATGTGCTTGAGTATACCTGACCAATCCAATCCCGTTCACATTTCTCAGATTCCTCAGCACTGAGGTGGGTTTCTTGCAGCATAGCTATATCAGATTTGTTTTGTTTGAGATATGGGAAATTTTTTTTTTACATTTAATTACGTGGTTACAGCCCGATATATTCCAAAAATAATTTTTAAGAATACCATATCTCTTAGTTAGAAATTACATAGAGATTAAACTGTTTCCTCTCAACATAATTACGTTTGCTGCATGCAATTGTAAAGTCTAATCCAAAGCTCCCAATATGTACCAAGTGTGTAAAGCAAAATCTCACAACAAAAATGTCAAACCAACAATTAACAAAAGAAAAACTACAAAACCTAATCCCCCCCCCCCCCCTCTTCTTCAACATAAGAAGACTGCATCCCTTTAACACAATGCTTCCAGTGCATTGACTTACTCCTCGAGTTAACTCTGTTAACACTTCATTCTCCTGTGGATGTCTCCCCATTCTGATACTTCACTTATTTATCCATAAACTTAGAAAGCATAACTAAATAATAACATTTTGCAGTTCAATGAATACTTACTGTAGTGACTTAACCATATAGTCTATAGCTATAGAAAAGAAAAAAAAAAATTCCTTGAGTCACAAAAATGCATATGCATATTTCCATATGAGTTCAGATATATTCTGTCCGAGTTACCTGCAAACTGCAGGCAGGCCAAACTAAAACTGAAATGGCCTTAAGGACTCCCAGAATTCAGATATATTTGACATGAAAAATTCTTCGGTTTGAAGCAATGGGCCATATATGATCATGTAGAGGTTAGACACATGAAAAGTTCTTGACCTTTAAATATTGCTGCATGTATCACTTTTCCTTCTGAGCAAGCACCTGTCTCATAAAAGTCATTTGCGTCGCCCGGAGTCTTGAAGATGAAGCTCTCTTCTTTAAACGTGACTTTAAGCCGTGCAGGGTACAGGTGACGAAACCGAATGCCCTCCTTATACAACACTTGTTTTACCGGGTTAAACGCGGCACGCTTCTTAGCAAGGGCATTGCTCAGATCTGGATATATCCTCAACGCAATCCCCTTGAACTTAACCTCATGTTGCCTGGCCCATCACATGGGGAGCTTTGGTAGTGGTGGAAATTATGATTCATTCAAGAGATTTGTTAATTTTCAGTTCGTTCACCAAAATGATTCATTCAGAATCGTTCACTGATTCGTTCAGTGATCATTTCTTCGTATTACACAAAATATGCCAGCAGGTGGTGAAAAAGAGTGTCATGTGTTTTATGTCTGAAGTCAACGAGCGTATTCACTTGTTACAAAAACTGATTTGGCTTTATTATAATGTGTGCATAATCATATTTAATATTTAAGTCTATTTAAGTTGTTCAGATGAACAAATCACAAGGGTTTCTTGCATAATTAGCATTTTAATTGTTTGGTCAGACAGTTCATATATTATATATTCACATTCATAAATCGGGCTTAAACGTGGAATTACGTTCTGTATGCTATTTAGTTGTCCTGGTCTCCGCTGTCTTTCAGGGCAGTAGAGGTCCTTTCTAGGTGCTGATCCACCATCTGGTCTGGATACGTACTGGATCCGGGTGACTGTAGTGATCCTCTGATCTGGACACAGACTGGATCTGGTGGCTACGGTGACCTCGGAACAAGAGAGAAACAGACAAATATTAGCGTAGATGCCATTCTTCTAATGATGTAGTAAGTACGGTGTTATGTGAAGTGTTCCCTGTTCCGGTTTACCTAATTAATGCAGCCTAAAAATCCTTTAACGGATTAAAAGTATATTAGTATGTTATGTGTATGCCAGGTTAAAGAGATGGGTCTTTAATCTAGATTTAAACTGCAAGAGTGTGTCTGCCTCCCGAACAATGTTAGGTAGGTTATTCCAGAGTTTAGGCGCCAAATAGGAAAAGGATCTGCCGCCCGCAGTTGATTTTGATATTCTAGGTATTATCAAATTGTTTTGAGAACGTAGCAGACGTAGAGGAGTATAATGTAAAAGGAGCTCATTCAAATACTGAGGTGCTAAACCATTCAGGGCTTTATAAGTAATAAGCAATATTTTAAAATCTATACGATGTTTGATAGGGAGCCAGTGCAGTGTGGACAGGACCGGGCTAATATGGTCATACTTCCTGGTTCTAGTAAGAACTCTTGCTGCTGCATTTTGGACTAGCTGTAGTTTGTTTACCAAGCGTGCAGAACAACCACCCAATAAAGCATTACAATAATCTAACCTTGAGGTCATAAATGCATGGATTAACATTTCTGCATTTGACATTGAGAGCATAGGCCGTAATTTAGATATATTTTTGAGATGGAAAAATGCAGTTTTACAAATGCTAGAAACGTGGCTTTCTAAGGAAAGATTGCGATCAAGTAGCACACCTAGGTTCCTAACTGATGACGAAGAATTGACAGAGCAACCATCAAGTCTTAGACAGTGTTCTAGTTTATTACAAGCAGAGTTTTTAGGCCCTATGATTAACACCTCTGTTTTTTCTGAATTTAGCAGTAAGAAATTACTCGTCATCCAATTTTTTATATCGACTATGCATTCCATTAGTTTTTCAAATTGGTGTGTTTCACCGGGCTGCGAGGAAATATAGAGCTGCGTATCATCAGCAAAACAGTGAAAACTAACACCATGTTTCCTGATGATATCTCCCAAGGGTAACATATAAAGAGTGAAGAGTAGCGGCCCTAGTACTGAGCCTTGAGGTACTCCATACTGCACTTGTGATCGATATGATACATCTTCATTGTATCTCTTACGATCAGATGATAAGAGCAGGTCATTTGTAACTCTAAGGAGAGCAGTCTCAGTACTATGATACGGTCTAAATCCTGACTGGAAATCCTCACATATACCATTTTTCTCTAAGAAGGAATATAATTGTGAGGATACCACCTTTTCTAGTATCTTGGACAGAAAAGGGAGATTCGAGATTGGTCTTTAATTAACTAGTTCTTTGGGGTCAAGTTGTGGTTTTTTTGATGAGAGGCTTAATAACAGCCAGTTTGAAGGTTTTGGGTACATAGCATGCATCGCTTGCTTGGTTCAAGATGGCGGCGGCGATGTGAGTTTTTGGTGCAGACTGTCTGCTAATTATGGAATTATTTGCTTGCAACTAATTTTGCGATAAGTATTTACTGAATTTGAAAGCCTATAAACAAATAGCTCATTATTGATTTATGCAAACTCTACGATGGAGCAGTCAGCTTTGATCTATGCAAGTACAACAATGGAGCAGTCCACGTCAAACAAATTCCTCTTGGATGCACTGCAACAACTAAAGTCTGAAATGGTTTCCCATTTTGATGTAAAGTTGGACAATCTACAGATGAAATTCGACACAATAAAGCTTTCCCTATCAAACCTGGGAGAACATAAATCGGAGCTTGAACAAAGAGTCGGTGGAAACGAGGATAATATATCTGAATCATAACAGGCTTTATAACCTGCGCTTTATTCATGTTCCCGAGGAATCGGAGGGCAAGGACATATGTGGATTTATTTCCAGTCTGATCCAGCAGTTATTCGGGAAAGAAAGCTTTACTACTCCCCCAGTTATAGAGAGGGCTCACCGCTCTCCAATGCATCGGACCAAGGATAGTGCTAGGCCAAGGGTGATTTTGGAGAAGTGTCTCAGTCTCCTTGATAGGCACAAAATCCTCAGACTTGCCCGGGAAAAAAAAAAAACTTGAGTATAATGGTGATTGTATCCATATATTAAAAACTCCAGCAATGAACTGTTTTCTTCAGGGTGCTATAAAACGCTGACTGACTTTACTTATTGACTTTATTTGAGGGAACTTGCTGCAAAATGGTGTAATTTGTAAAATGGTGTAATTTGTAATTGCTTGTAGATCTTTTTTTTTAATTGAATAGATGAGACATGACATCACTTTAATTATCACCTTGCTTTATGCAAATTGTGTTTTATAAGCCCTTGCTGATAAAAAGTTGAAGCATATTCTCCTTATTTGTATGGTGAGATTAATTTATTTTTATAATGTTACCAGAATGGGCTCTCTTTTGTTTTGCTCATATTGGGAATTTAAGAAGTAAATGATGTAAATACAAAATTCAGTATATATTGGCAGATAGTCGGTTTCCCTTTTCCCTTTTTTATTTTTTATTTTCAATGTTCTGGACCAGGCAGTTTGTGCTTGTTTGTGTGTGCTTAGAGAAACGAGTGTGGATGTGTGTGTAGCTTTAGTGACCATTCAGTTATCTTTTGTATCTGGAAAATAAGGTTACCTCGTCTACCACCTAAAATAATCAAGGTAAGACAAGTTAAAAATATGAATAATGATGCATTTATTCAAGATTTGTTATGTATTAACTGGAACAGGATGGAATTAATTCCTTATGTTGATGATGCCTGGAATTTCTATTATACTGAGGCTAAAAGTTATAGATAAACATGCTCCATGGGCATCTGCCATGAAGGGCAGACATGGATTGCTGGTGATTTAATATATCTATTTAAGCAAAGGGATAAGGCTTGGGAAAAATACCATTTAACAAAAGATTGTCACGGTTGGTAAACCGTGATCTCGGGGTGTTTACACTTTGTGGTGAATTCTGTGTGTTCTGCGTCTGCACTGATTAGTTGTGGGCGTCTCCTTTAATTGTATCAGCAACAGCTGCCACTCATTACTCATCTCCTATATAATGGCTTGTCTCACGTCTTGTGTTTGTGAGATCGTTGTTTAATGTTTGATGTGGTTACCCTGTTCGTCTGGCTCTCAGTGTTGTTTGCGTTTGGATGTCTGTAGTGATGGTAAAATGAGGCTTCCTGAACCACTGAGACCTCGCAGCCCATTGCTTCACCAAAAGGTTCATTACTTGAAGCTTCATTCATTATTGCTCACTAGTGACACCTAGCTACTGTGCAAAGAAATAGCAGACCAATAAAAGCATACTGAATCAATGACCTGAGCAGACATTTGTCCATTGCCTGGGTATCAAATAAAATATGTTTCTCTGTCTGAATTTACTTGTGCAGAGACAACTGTCACACACAGTTCATTCATTATTCATAAATTGTTTGGATAGTGACAGTAGGAACAACAAAAGTGAGACTGTGTTGAGTGTAGTTCTTATGGTGGAGGGAGTGTAATAACGCAAATTACAACAGAAAAGTGTGGGATGGGAAAGGTTAAGAATTGTTTCTGGTGTGTTTTGTGAAGTAAACTGTTACTAGTTTTAGTGCAGTGTTGTGCTCATGGGACTATGGATTTAAAGGAACAAACTGCAACACTGGGTGGGTGAAGGAAGGATCACACATTATTTTTATTGAGGAACATATTTTGTTCAAGTGTGTTGGGGCTTAGACGATTCCTCCTTTTGGACAGAACCTCTCCAGCCTTGGAAAAGGTCCTTTCGCATGGAACAGAGGATACGGGGGAACATAAAAATGTCAGTGTCAGCTGGTATAAATGAGGATACAGATGTTTATGTTGAGCCCAATATACTAGTGGATCCTCAGATCTTGTCTTCCGATTCACTTCGGATAAATATTGATTTGATTTGATTGCTAAAGATTGTTAGTAGTCTGTGCATGCTCGTGCAGTGCTCGATGATGCCTGAGCATGGAGGAGGTGTTATTGTTGTATGTCAGCTTCTTTAGGCAAAGCAAGCATTTCACCTAGAAACATAAATGAATAGACATGAAATATAATACAGCCTTATAGTGAGTATTATTATTAGATCAAGACAGTAAAACAATAATAATACACATACCTTATTGTGACCAACCATTTAAAAAACTCCCAGACAGAGGAGGATTTCCTCTTTCTTGCTGGCTCCATTACAAGGAAAAAGGAAGAGGTCACAAAAAGCGAACAAATCCAAAAGGACAATCCAAATCAAAAAGCAGTCCAGTCTAAATCCAAAAAACCAAAGCAATCCAAAAAATCTTATCTAATTAATATAACAATACTATAATATAACTACTTTAATTAATAATAACAATATACTATAGCTAATATAACCTGATATAATCTAATAATCCTAACACATATATGACACAATAGCGGTGACGACACAACTATCTAACTCTAACTCTGACTCGCTGACTCTACTACAACTGATTCATCTACTCCTGACAACACCCACAAGGTGGCGTGAGTTTCGAACCCCCTTTATCCGGAACCGACACTCCACACAAACCGAGGCCTCGTTTGTCATCAGTCACGTGATGTCCATGTCAACAACACAAGCCTCGAATCGCAGCTTCGTCTGGCACACCCCTTTTTTCTCGACGCAAGCTCCGACGCCTCGGTTCAAATGTCACATCAGTAGATGTCTGTGTTTCCCCAGAACCTCATCCACTCTTCGCACGTTCACTCAGCCACAGACACTTACCTTCAGCTCTATTCCCCGCAGTTCCTGTGCCATCCTCTCCTACGGCCACACGCCGTCATCATCCGGATTCCTCACCTCTTCACCATCCCCTCGGAGTGTCGCTGTCTCATTGTCATTGTTTGTTTATGTACTCATTCTCTATCTTCTCATTAAATTAGTAAACTTGCAATTGCTTCCAGACTGTCCAATCTGGCAGATTGGATTGAATATAAGCGATTAAGAAATGTATGTACTGTTAAAAAAAGAAATGCCAAATCTGACTATTATAAAAAATCACTATTAAATGATTTTACAAATACAAAACATTTTTGGAAAAAACTTAATTGCCTGTTGAATAAATCTTATAAGAATAAATAACAATATAAGTGATCCAACTTCTGTGGCTGACGCCTTTAATCAGCACTTTTCTTCTGTTTGTAATTTACGTCCACCTGATTTTTGTTACTCCAACTCTGTAAATAGTAATGTAGCAAACAGTTCTTTCTCATTTACCACAATTCTTCCTACTAAGGTACAGCAGGCAATCTCCGAAATTAAATCTGGAAGTGGTGTTGGTATAGATGGTCTGGAGATAAAGTTTATTAAGATTGCCTCTCATGTTTCTAGCATTTCCATTATGTGATCTATTTAATTAATCTATGTCTACTTGTAAAGTCCCAGTCATGTGGAAGTGTGCTAGAGTAACAGCTTTATACAGAAGTTCAACGCCAGTTAAACCCATCAGCTCACATCCACATAAATACACACACCTCAGTCACTCTCATGGTTGGATCTCGTGACTACTCTGCGGATCATTCCTCTGTAAAGGTACTAGTATTGACTCCTGTTAAAACTTACCTCTTGTGCTTATCTTCTCTCCAAGTGATCCTCCATCTCCTTCCTGTGGCTCCAGCTATTCTTCTGTACTACCATACTCTGATCCTCCATTACTCACCATCATGAGGTGTGTGCTCCGAACCGGGAAATCTGGTCATCCCATCCAGCAAGAATACCTCCAGATTTCAAGTTCTCTCATTCTCCATCCAGCTGCAACTCTCCCTCTGTTAAAGGGATAGTTGACTCTCAGATTAAATTTTGATATGTTTTAGCTTACCTCAAGGACATCCAAGATGTAGGTTTCTTTGTTTCCTCAGTATTTCCCATTTTGATATTTTTAGGTCCAACCGTTCTTGTCTGTGTCTCACATAATGGAGGTCTATGGTCACCACCTCAAAGAGCATGCACAGAGGAGTCAAAATTAAACAATTCCCCATCGTAAGTACACACTGATGACCTAAGACACGAAACGAACGGTTTGTGTTAGAAAACGAACAGTATTTATATCGTTTTTACCTCTTGTACACAACCACGTCCAACTGATCTGAGTGCACGAGTGCTTCCCGATGTGACGTGCGCGCACGCTCTGGCTTTAGTCTCCGCAAGCGCGGAAAGCCCCGGATGTGCTCTCTCACGCGTGTACATCACTCATTGTTTTTATTTATTATTTTTTTTTATCACTCATTGTTTACCACATGCTACGCCACCAATCTGCACTGTAATATAATGCAGTAATTGTAATTAGTTTATAATGCACCCTGTAATCGTTGCGATTATAATAAAAATACAACACATTACTCACTCTATTGACAGCGTGTCATTGGGTCCCTCTGGCATTGGACGTCGCCTCCAGTTTATACGTGGCAAACTAAAAACAACGTGCAAAACACTGGGTCTCAACAGTGGAGAAAACTCAGGATCTTCAGTCAGGCAGGTGTGTGATGCGATACTGTCAATGTCCTCGTCGTCGTCTTGTAGTTGTTCCATTCGTGACATATGCTCTCCACTTCTGTTGGCATCTCACAACACTTGCTACTAAAACACCACCAGTTTTGAAGAGATCTCTGTCTCTGAGGCTGAGGCGCACACATCACATCGGGAAGCACTCGTGTACTCAGATCAGTTGGACGTGGTTGTGTGGAAGAGGTAAAAACGATATAAATACTGTTCGTTTTCTTACACAAACCGCTCGTTTCGTGTCTTAGGTCATCAGTGTGTACTTACGATGGGGAATTGTTTAATTTTGACTCCTCTGTGCATGCTCTTTGAGGTGGTGACCATAGACCTCCATTATGTGAGACACAGACAAGAACGGTTGGACCTAAAAATATCAAAATGGGAAATGCTGAGGAAACAGAGAAACCTACATGTTGGATGTCCTTGAGGTAAGCTAAAACATATCAAAATTTAATCTGAGAGTCAACTATCCCTTTAATACTTACTGGTTTCAAATATAATCCTACATACCACTAATCCCCTGCCTTCAGTCTGATTACAATAATCCAGCACACAACCATTATTTTAACCAGGCTTCATCTGAGGTAAAATTATACAGAATTACAGAGTTTATTTTTGTAACATCTGTGTAGTATTTTATTAACGTTCTGTTGCACTTAACTTCAATGTGTATATTGAAATATTACACTTCAATGACACCTTATTTTTATTGAGCTAGTCAACATATACAACAGATAAAGAGCAGTCATCATTTCTAGTGGTGGAGATGGAAAAATGTGTGTTCACAATTTGATGCATTCTACCTGAGTTCGAATCGTTTTTCTTTCTCCCTTTTCAAGTCACATCAGAAAATCATTTATTTAAAATAAAAATTAAGGACATAATCAAGAAGTTGTGAGGGGTTCTTTATTGTTCCAATAAGTTGGTATCCATTTAATAATTTGAATTAAAATTATAATTTACACTAAGTTATTGCTGCATACTGTTTTATAATGTACTACAATACTGAGGTGCAGATAATTGCAATTATTTGCAATAAGTAGTATAATTAGGAGAAAATCCTACTATTTTAGCACAATGTAAATAGAATCTATCTTTCTTATTTTAATCTTTCATCTGCTATGGTTCTTATTTATTGATTAACTCTAACTCATGGTGCCTCAAAAAAAAAAAAAAAAAAAAAATAACAGTGATCTTTTTTTATTTTATTTCAGTAAGTTTACTTGTGATACAGAAAAAGGAGAATGATATTTAATAACTTCTTATTGACCTAGTTTACCAACCCTTGCCTAATAACACACAAAACCAGCACTGTACATTAATAAAAGAAAGTCAAGTTTAACCAACCTTACATTTACTGGTATTTCATTATTTGTAATGGTCTTCCATAATCATTTGCAATTGGTTTGTAATAGGTGTAATTATACATGTTTTTGATTGAGTTTTCGTTTTGTTTACACCATTTTGTCAGCAGATGGCGCCAGCCTGTGGGGTTTTCAGCACTTAGAAACAGTGAATCATTTTGCAAAGCAATGAGCGCTACTAAGCCTTGTTTCTCCCATCACTCATTTCACCAGTTTTGATGTAGTTTGGGAAAGAGAATTTGTTTTGCTATTAGTGTTTGATATTCTGGAATATATTATTTAGCATTAGTGTTTAAATATATAAATAACTTAATTTTACGGTGGCCCCTGGCTTGGCCCTGGTGGTTGGCAGTCTTTGCTCAATGGTTAAATCTCTCTCTACTGGAATCACCCCTATAATGCAAAGGCTGTCCAGCTGTTTGAATTCCTCCATGATGATTCACAAACAATATTCTGAAATAAACATACCATTTTTGAATGCAATTCAGCAATTTTTGAAGGGGAAATTGTATTGGTAAGGATAAGTATACACAAAGGAAAGCCTCACTACTATTACTGTAGCAGGGAGGCCATGCCAAAATAGACTACTTCAATCTGTTGTCCATTGTAGACATTACTATCCTTCAAGCAGGTAACATTATTATTGTTAACATAGCGGACCCATCGGAAAATACCTTGGCATCATTTCTATTAAAAAGAAAGAAAAAAAAATACTTCATCAGATGTTTAAGTGTATAAAATAGCCTTGACAGCCAAGTTCCACAACTATTGACTTTGATCTCTCTCACCGGACTTGTGTTTGTGTGTGTGTGTGTATATATATGTGAAGCAGGGTTGCCAGGTCCCCCCCCCCCCCAAAAAAAAATTGCTTTCTTAAATCTAGCCAAATTGCATTTTAAGGTGGGTTTTCCAGTTCAAAGCACATTCCAGGGGATAAATATCATGTTACTGGGGTCACTTCAACCAATGAACATAAAAAGCAACCTGTGAAATCAGAGTTAGTAACCCATTTGGCAAAACTGAGGTGATATAAAAGAGGAAAGCAGGCATTTGATTTTAAATGATGATTTTGCAGGAGTAATGAACACCTGCTGTTATTGAGAATTACAGAGGATCAGATGTTGATGTTTTATTGGTTAAAATCAGTGGAGATCAGTGTTTGCTTTAGTTGGACTCTGTGTGTTAGCTCTTTAACAATGCACGTAGTGCTGTGAAGCAGGAGATCAGATAGTCATCAGCAGCTGGCCTGATTACAATCAAAATAATTTTTTACAAGTATGTGTTTAAAGGGGGGGTGAAATGCTCGTTTTCACTCAGTATCCTGTTAATCTTGAGTACCTATAGAGTAGTACTGCATCCTTCATAACTCCAAAAAGTCTTTAGTTTTATTATATTCATAAGAGAAAGATAGTCTGTACCGTTTTTTCCCGGAAAAACACGACTGGCTGGAGGCGTGACGTGTGGGCGGAGCTAAAGAATCACGAGCGCCAGTAGGCTTTTGTGTTGAGAGCGTCTGGAAGCTGTGACATTACCTTGAGGGAAAAACATCCAAAACCAACCATGGCTAACAGTCAGATTCAGCGTATATTTATGATCCAGAATCAGATCAAGAGGCTGAAATTGAACGAGAGCAGCAGCAGCAACGACTCGCTCCGAGCGGGGCTCGAACCCAGGTCTCCGGCATGGGAGTCAGTGGCAGTTCTTGTGTTTCTCTTTTCTTTAGTGATTCTGCTTGATAGCACTTTATTTCACAGTCCTGTTCCTCATGTACATACTATGTACTTATTATAGTAATTTCAATAACTATGTAATAACTAGGTACTAACCCTGAACCTACCCCTAAACCTAACCATACCCCATGTAGTTACCTTGTATTACCAGAAGTTTCTTAGATAAATACACTGTAAGTAAACTATAACTACATGTAAGTACACGTACTGTAAAATAAAGTGCAACCTTCTGCTTGTTAACAGCAGCTGTTCATCACTATATATATACAGAGTTACATGCCTGTATATATATATACATATATATATATATATATATATATATATATATATATATATATATATATATACACACACGCACATACATGCCTGTAACTGTAACTCTGTGAAACAGGTTGAGAAGGCGATGAAACAGACACCCGCTTCCCATCATAACTCTGTCAAACGTCAGATCATTAAATAATAAACTGGATGAGATCACAACACGCCTCCGGTTTGTTGAGGATTTTAGGAGGAGTATTTTGCTTTGTTTCACAGAGACGTGGCTTCATGAGGACAGCACATGCATTGACATGGAGCGATTTACCGTTATAAGAGCAGATCGTGATAAGGTGTCTTCTCAAAAATCCATCGGGGGAGGACTCTGCATGTTTATTGATAGCACCTGGGCATCACAATTTAAAGTGTTCAAGAGAGTGTGCACTAGAGAATATGAACTGCTGTCTGTATCTATCAGGCCATTTTACCTTCCGTGGGAGTTCAGTCAAATCACCTTCATCCTTGTCTATGTTCCAGGGCCTAATAATAAAGAAGCTGTGGAAATGATAACTTAAAGCTTCAATGCTGCTCTCTCCCGATCAGCAGATCAGACGATTTTTATTTTGGGGGATTTCAACACATGTCAGCTGTCACCTCATCTACCCACTCTGCAGCAGTATGTCACCACGCCCACTCGCTTTACTCGCATACTGGACCAATGCTTCGGTAACATGCCAGACGCATATAAAGCAGTGAGTCGTCCTCCTCTTGGTAAGTCAGATCATAATGTCATTCATCTCCTTCCAATATACAGACAGAAAGTAAGGCGTGAAAAACCACTCCTGAACTGTACGTCAATGGACTGAGGATGGAGAGGAGGAGCTCGAAGATTGTTTTGACTCTACGGATTGGCGCATGTTTTTTGACACATGATCTGATTATCACGAATTAACAGACACAATCACATGCTATATTAAGTTTTGTGAAGAGACTGTTATCTCCTCTAAGAAAGTTGAGGTGTTTTGTAAAAACAAGCCATGGCTCTCAAAGGATCTTAAAACGTGTCTGAATGAGAAAAGGGCTGCATTTTTGAGAGGAGAAAATGATTTAGTAAAGGAGAAAGAGAATGAATTTAAACGTAAGGTTTTTACAGCAAAAATAGATTTTAAGAATAAGGTTGAACAAAGATTGTGTACAGATAATACAAAACAAGCATGGGAGGGATTAAGTGTAAACGTGGCAGATTGTGGTAAATTTTTTAATAATTTAAACATCTTCTATGGAAGATATGATGTGAGAGACCCAAAAATAGGCTGTAGTATTATCTGTGATCAGATTGGTAGCTATGAACATATACAGCTTTCTGAAGAAGAAGTAGCCATGAGTCTCTCTAAGATTGGATCAAACAAAGCCCCTGGGCCTGATGGCCTCCAAGGAAGGGTGTTAAAGGTATGTTCTCAGCAGCTTAAAGGGGTTCTCACTCAGCTGTTTCAAACTTTGCTGAATTGTGGTGTTTTTCCAAATTCATGGAAGAAATCCACAATGATACCTGTGCCTAAAGTCTCTAGGGCTATAGCCCTTGGAGACTTTAGACCAGTGGCACTCACTCCACTCTTAGCTAAGTGTATGGAGAGAGTGGTCAGTACTCATCTTATGTCTTCTGTTGGGAATCAACTTGACCCCCTTCAATTTGCCTATAGGTCACACAGGGGCACAGAGGATGCAACTCTTACTCTTGTAAATCAAATAGCTAAACATTTGCAACAACCAAAGTCACTTGCTTGGGTTCTTTTTATTGATTTTACTTCTGCTTTTAATACTATGCAAACTGACATTCTTTTAGAACAACTTCATAGGATGAATTTGAATGGTGGGTTCATTCACTGGATTAGAAGTTTCTTAACTGACCGCGCTCAGAGAGTCTTAATGAATGGGGTCTACTCAGATGAGCTTGTTATAAATACTGGAGCACCACAAGGCTGTGTGTTGTCACCTTTGTTGTTTTCAATTTATATAAATGATATGACTGTGCACAGCACCAATGTTAGTCTACTTAAATATTCTGATGACATGGCCTTGGTAGGACTTCTCACAGAAAATAATGCAGCAGATGAGGAAGCTTATCTTAGTCAAGTCACTTTATTGCAGGATTGGTGTCAGACTGTTAAATTGGAAATTAGCGTGACTAAAACAAAAGAACTTATAATACAAACGAAACCAAGAGGGGCCAGTAACATCAACCCTGTTGTACTTAACAGCCAGCCTGTGGAAGTAGTTGAAAATTTTAAGTACCTGGGTACAATCATTGATCGCACTTTAAGTTTTAATGTTAACTCAGAGAGTATTTTTAAGAGAGCTAATCAGCGATTGTTTTTAATTAGAAAACTGAGGAGTTTCAGGTCAGTCAGCATATTCTTGAGAATGGCATATAGGGGCCTTGTAGAAAGTATTTTACAGTTTAACATAACAGCTTGGTATGGTAACCTGAATGTGAAAGATAAAAACAAGCTTTCTAAAATTGTTAATACGGCAGGGAAGGTGATTGGCAAGTCACAAAGGCAGCTTGGGGATGTATTTGATAAGGTGGTACTCAGGAAGGCCCGACAGATATCAACAGACACCCTACACCCACTAAACTCAGAATTGCTTCCACCTGGCCGTAGATTCAGGGTCCTACGGGCGAGCCGGAACATCTTAAGAGATCTTTTATTCCCCATGCCATACAGGAACTTAATCTAAACTGAAATTGTTTTAAAAATGTGTTTATTGTAGACCGAAACTTATCTTATTTTAATCAGCTGCGCTGCTTTCCATTTTCTGTTGTTGTATGTTTATGGTGGTAGTATTGTATTCTTAACTGTGTGTATTTTAATGTAAGTTTAAATGTGGTGTCATTGATGTATTTCTGTTCGGAGAAGTCAAAGACAAAATCTTCCACTAAGGTGGACAATAAAGTCTAATGAATGAATGAATGGATCATAAACATTCCCTCCGAAAGTATAACTCCTCACTGGCTCACTCAATCTGAAATGGTTCTTCACATGACTTCCCTACGAAATCGTGAAGTGTTAAATGCAGAGCTTGAATTCTGAGTATGGGTCACCATACTTGGCTATATGTCACTTCACTTTAAAAGATCTTCACTGAAGATGAAATCAAAGATCAAATACTTCCCTAACTTTTATAACCACTATTATTTTATTCTTTACTCTGCTTCTGCTATGAAGTCCCCAATCTGAGTAGAGCTATATAGTAAGAAATTAATTTTTTCCATACCACAGAAATGAACATTTCTCAGATTTAATAAACAAATTACACTGTGCTCATTGCCCAACGGGTTTAAAATTAGTTATAATTATCTTAATTATTAAATATAAATATTACATATATTAAATATAATATAAATTAATTCATATTTTAGAAGCTAATTTGCAACAATGTGTAATTATATATGAGCATGAAGAACCAAAGGAGTATAGCAGTGTTGTTCAGTGCCTCTGATTCTTCACACTTCACCCCTGGTTTAGAGAGAGCATGCCTGAAGCTAAAAAATAATAAAAAATAAAACACTTTGATCATATGTCTGGAGTATTTGTCTGAGTAGAACAGTTCCACTATTCTCTTCCTTGAAATCCCTTTTCCTCCAAATCCTTTCAGATTATTACTGGAAAGTCACAAATAAAGAGCCACTGTTTTATTTCAAACATCAAAGACTTAGAAGCTCTTTTTCTGGATGACCATGTCTTACAGTAATTCTGTTGTTAAATGTATATCCATGAGTGGTTTTCTTCCCCTATAATATATAGGAATATATAAGAAGAAGAATTTAGTTATAAGAATACATGCGTTTATGAACACATTATTTGCTTTGTAATCTCTTCAAATATAAGTATACACAGATATGAAAGAAATGAATCTGACTTTAAAATCTGAAACCTGTGTTGAATTCAAATGAGTCTGGACTTTTTTGTTTTGCAGTTGGACCTTTTTCACAGCTGTGCGAGGGAAATTTTTGACTAAGATCTGAGAATCCAAAATCTAAATGCTATTTGTTAGAATTCCCGGTCTAGGGTAGAAGAGGTATGCTGGATCCTATACACTACTATAGTGTCCGCCCAACAATCTGTATTTCTGTCAGAATGTAGGTCTTATCAAAGCATAGAGACTGCACTTATCAGAGTTAAAAATTATTTGCTTGGATCATGTGTCCAGGACTGGATTTCTCTTCTATTGCTATTAGCTTTTTAAGGCTTTTGATACGATAGAACATAAGCTTGAGAATTGTGTTGCGATTACATTACCAGTTTGTTTGTGATTGGCCAACAAAGTTAAATCTTTTTTATTTTTCTTATTATTCTTATTTTTCTTACTCAAATTATTCTTATTGTATTTTTCTAGTGCTCAAATAAATCACTTATATGATGTCTAAGTTTCTGTCTAGCGTTTTATAATTGAATTTCATGATATCTTATTCAGATTTGAATTTGATTGATTTCCAGGACTAATTTCATGTATTTTATTTAAAAAAAAAAAAAACAAACAAAAAAAAAACATTTAAGTGTGGTAAAAAAAAAATGCAATGCACTTCAGTGTCTAAAACCTTTAATATTTTTGAGCATTATCAAATCTGGTTGATAAAAAGTAAAGCCCATAGTGTCTTCTTTCCAAAGACACCACAATTATGTTTGTAACACACTGAAGTAGGAAATTGTTGCAATTATAAGTTAGGTAGAGCACTTTCAGCTGTGAGTCCCATAATGTGGGGTGCTGGCTAAGAAAATAAGGTACAGAATAAGGGACGATCCAAATATTTGTAATGTGCAATAATATAGGCCTGCATCTGCCTGCAGTTAAAAAGTTATCATATTTGTTTTGCTTCACCCATTTATGTTTTACAATGTATTACAATTATTCTAAAAAAAAAAGAATGATAATGGTAATAATAATATTGTCATTAAAAAAAATAAAATAAAATTAATCGGCCTGAGTAAATTTTACCATAATATGAGTAATATTATTTTAACCATATAGCCTGTGAATAAATAAAAAGCATACTTTTCAATGAAAGAACTCTTAGAGAGTGTCGACTGCTCCTGGTGTTTGGATTTGTACTTCAATAAAATGACATCCAAGTTTAAGGATAGCCTACACTTGTGTTTTCTTTACTCTCTATTTAACAGAATTAATTCCTTTAGGTGTACTGAATGTTTTCCTGACTTGCTAAATGTTGGGCTCATGTTATATTCAGCTCAAACTGATTTTGTAAAATCAAAACTTGCGGATGGTGAAGCTGCATCAGTTAGTGCGAGTCACGCTCGCTGTGAAGCGGGAGCAGCTGGCAGAGGATTCCGCCTGCTCTTAAAGACTTCCTCAAATGCCTATGTTCACAAATAACAATGATTTTCACAAAAATAATGATTAATTATCGGTTGATAATTTGTTTTTATTACGGTCTGGTGAAAAAAATGATATGGGCTCCAAGAATCAGTGTTCATCGCTGCCAAAAAACAAACTGAATTCAGTTCAGCTGGAAGGGGTTGGGGTTTGGTACAGATCTGTATAGCTTTTGGGGGTTGAGATAAAGTTGTGAATTTCTTGCTCTTTCAAATGGATAGTGTCTTATGAGGGTTTCAAACTTGCACAACAGGTTTAGGACAAATGCCTAGTCATTTTGGTTTTAGGACAACTTTGAAAAAAGGTTTTGATCCACTTCAAATGCTGACTACTGTATAGTGCAATAAAGTTGATTAGTTAGCCTATTATACAGTAACTTAATTTCAGAGAAAGTTGCCTTAACTCAAAAATAAATAAATAAATGATGCAAACTGTTGCGTTAATTTTATTTGTTGTGTCCATACAATATTTTTAGAGTGTAAAATATAAATTCTCACAGAATGTATCTTATTCATCACCATTATTTTGAACCATCTCTTTATGTTTTTATAAATCCCAAAACAGAGTCTAGACATCAGTAAAGTATCTGTCTATTAACTGTTTTATAGGCTATTTTATATTTAGGAAATACACATGCGTTACAGACCTGCTAATATATTCTGTAGACTTTATGTGATTTATAATGCACAAGCTAGAAGCAACAATATCTGGAGTGAAGGGTTGGCCACTCTCAAAACATAAAATATACATTTTATTTCAATTTTAGCTTTTGTGTGTCAGAGGAAAAATCAGTGTTAAGGCATCTCTCCATTACGGACCATTTTGAAAGCAGAATTTATGCGAACATGTATAAAATACTTTAAAAACTTTAACAGAGATGTCTTGAGGGTATTTAATAGGTCTGCCCCCCACGTAAGATTAATTTGTCATTATTCAACAAATCGCAGGTTTAGATTAAATCTATAATCAAGCCTTAATATATTCCTCAAAATTTTAATTATTTATTAATAAAAAAAAAAAAACATTTTCTTGTCGGCTACAAGATTAAATTCACAGTGCTGCCTCTCATCTCCACAGTATATGTGCCTTTAGAGAGAAAAGCAACCTTCACAGATTACATAATTATTTCGTTTTGAATTGATTCATTTAAAAGCAGACAAAAGTAGCTTTATGTAGATATATTTCTCATGCACAAACACTTGAATATGAATATGAATAATAATTAACATTTGCATTACAAAGTAAATCATTTTTTTACATGCAATAATCAAAAATTACCAAAAAAGATTTGTAATGAAGATAAAATATGTAGACAAATAAGTATAAAGGCTGCGCATGCACTCGGCATCACACGCACCTCGCAATTCTTGCATTGTGGCATTTTAAGACATATGATACACACCAGCACTTAAATGTGGGCTGCAATTTATTAATTTATTTTTACTTTACTTAAATTATATAAAAACAAGTAAAGAAGGCACCTTTTAAAATCACTGAAGTTGTCAATTAATAAAGCTCTTTTTTACTTTGTGTGCATTTTGTTGATTATAATGAGAGAACTTGAGTTTAAACGTGAGGATGTTTTATCAATCAGTTCATTATTTAGAGTTTCAAGGATTTAGTTAAATCGTGCATGTTTAATTTATTTGTTTCTTGTTTTAATTAAGTCAAAACAATGAGAGCAAAATTATACAGTGCCTCATGATTTACGATTCATAATTCTTAATCAGTGTACAGACAAATATCTTTTCCCCAAAAAGTTAACTGTAAAAATAAAGAACAGGTAACGAATAACAAAATAGTGCGTGATAAAAATGCATTTTTTATTAAAGGAATTTTAAAATATAAATTAAAATACAGGACTAATATGTGAGAAAATTTACATTTTGCATATTCCATCAAACATTGGACGTCGGATAGACGTCGGATATATCAGGTCCATCGGTCCATGACCTTTTCTGAACATCTATTAGACGTCCAAACTAGATCCACTATATGGACGTCCAACCATGACCCAACTTGGACGTCATCTTGCCGTTCAACCATGAAAAAAACGTCACTCCGAAGGCACATTGCGCAGTGGGATAAATTCATGTAGTGTAGCTCACTAAAAAAGGCTACCACTTTTAATGCTCCGATGCAAAGTAAACCACCATTTCTTTAGGATAATATAAAACATAATTAATATTATGTAAATAATACTGCACACCTATCAAATGTGTCAAATCTATGTCTTGTTTTATAACTTGTGGTTAAAGTGTCCACTAGAAAATCCAAATTGGGCACATCAAGCCCATAGTCATCTGAAAGTTAAATATAATATATTTACAATTATTTGGTTAAAGATAATCACTATTTGATTACTGATATTTAGAATATATATTTTATTGAATCATTTGCATCATTCACATTGGATAATGCTATGCAACACTAAATTAAGTAAAAAATATTTACTGGTTAAAGGAGAACCAATACTGATATTTTAGTGTTATAATGAAGCAAATGAACAATTAATACTGACTGTAATTGGTCCTCACCATTAACCGAGGTATACAATTGCTGACCATGCCATGACATGTCTGTTTTGATCGATGTTTTAGGCACATTTGGAACTACTTACAATACTTACTGTTTTAAAAGTTAAAAGTTATAAAAAATATACTAGTGTGTGTCCTTAAATCTCTTTGGAAAGTTAAATGCATATATCTATACACAATATAAACTTCAACTAGGTTTTTGTTTAAAGATTAAAAAAAAAAATCTACGAAAAAGCAGCAGCATAGAGCACTCACGCACGCACGCACATGCAAACGCATGTGGGATATTCTTCCCCCATCTGATGGATATGGCTGAAGTATTTGGGTAGTAGTTCTTTGCAGGTAGGATTTGAGACTGTGGCTGATATGTTACTCTGCCACAGATTGATTCATAAGAAGGACACAGACACGGCTTCCTCAGGGCCTGCAAATAATTCACATTTACATCTTAACTGTCCATTTTACAGGATATTGAAGACTTGAAACAGGCTATATGTTACAGGTCACGCCTGCATCTTCTACGTGACCGCAGTTGGTTTTTCCCCATCCTGAGAATTTACACTTGTGAATAGCGTCTTCAGTACCAGCACAAGCAACATCATCCATCCAGATTAACCCAGTGCCTAAAAGAGAGAGAAAATTAATCTCATGCTTCTCATCAATATTTATGGTCAGTTTACCCTTCTCAAACCATCATGACTGTAAACTGTTAGAAATTGCTGTAAAAAACAGCCAAATTTTTACAGTAACATGCTGTTTGTCATTCAAAGAGTGCATTCTGGGTAATATTAGTCATTTTCAAGAAAGTAGCCTGCTGCTATTTATCGTTAATTAACAGTGTTCAAAGTCAACCCTCAGCGACTGTGTTTCTAATCACATCCTACACACTCATTCACTATTCCCTACATGAGTTTACTAATATAGTCCACCTGACAGAGAGAATGAACACTAATGAGTGAATTAACGAGCAGAATCACTGAAAAAAAAGAGAAACAAGACTTCAGCCACAGCCTTAGATGAAATCAACTGAAGATTTAAACAATCAACAAACAGCTTTACCAGCTTCACACATTACTAACCAGACTGACTTTATTTCTGTCAGATGTCTACAGAAGATCTTATTAAGAGTTACAACTATTTAGATGATGACATTTTATTGTTTCAATTGACATAACCATTGCAGAGATTAGTGTTTGCTTTAGTTGTGATCCTGTACCCGGATACATGAAATTCCTGAAGTGAGGGTTTTCCTGAGAGAGGAAAAATATCCCTAAGGTAAGGGATTTCATTAAGAGCGCTGCAAGAAAGCTCTTAACTGTCACCCTTACCTAAGTGTTTATACTAAGAGTTTCACAGTAGTTTCTGACAACATACGGCAAAGATCACTGCGGTTGCTATAGTTACTACCTCTAACAGTAAACAGAACATAACGAAGCACAAAGCCAAACCCTTGCTAAAATCACACTTGTATTATTATATTTGTGCTATGGAGAGTACAAACATAACAGAAAACAAACAAACGTAAACCAAACCGGACAGAGGACGGAAAGGCAGTTATTGTTTTCGTAAGCGGTTATAATAATAATACTTTTTCAGCCTTTCATCAATTAACACTAAATCAGCCATCGTATTTTGAGTTTAAGTTGATTTAAGGGAGCTGTTTTAGTCCCTTAAATTTATTAAGGTGAAATGGTCACTAAGGACTTTGTAGCAACGCTTAAGGGAACACTTAGATAATTAAGGGGAAAAACTTAATAACAGCCTTAAGTTCCTTAAGGAAACCCTCAGGGTTTTTTCTTGAAACCCAAGTTTCACTAAGGGTACCCTTAACCTTATATCTAAGGGATTTCTTAGCTTAAGGAGTTTCATGCAACCGGTCACTGACCCTTGACTTCTGAACATTAGTTTTTGTTTGATTGCTGTAAATCTGTCTTTAAGATTAATCTGTTATAGCAGAAGCGTTGTGGTTGTTTCTAATACCTATTATGTACAAGACTGATCTACAATGCTGCTGGATTCTTTCAGAGTCTATATGAGTGTACTAGATTTAATTCTCTGGTTATTTACAGTGTAAGATTAATCAGTGATGTGGTAACCAGAACATAAACTTAGTTATTAGGTCTAAAACATTAACTACCATGTCATTAACACGCAAAGTGAAACATCAAAAATCAGCATATGAATCTCAAAAAGGGTGACAATCAAAAGCTTCATGACACAATGCATGCTGGGTACCAGCATACGACAAAACTTATAAACTTAAAACTTAAGTATATGGAATAAATTAAGACGCTGAATTGTCCACTTATTTTCTTGAATTCTTAATCTGTGCTTACATTTTTGCTTTTGTCTTGAGTTTCATAAGAATGTTTGTGATGTTCAGAACTGATCTGTTTATTTGTGTATTGTCACAATTGTTGCAATTTAGACAGACACCTCAAGAAGCAGTGTATGATTCACAACAAAGATTTGTTTTAGGGAGTGATGTTTTTTAATGCATCTTTTGTAGTATGCATCCGTGTATCAGAAATTAGATGAATGTTCTTAGCAATCTATAAACAACAACACCATTTTTTTTTCGTTGACAAGTTTCAATAACACATTTTTACAACAGGCAAAAAATCTTCTTTAGACGTCTGATGGGAATAAAGACTGTCTGGTTAGTAATGTGAAGCTGATTTAGGAGTTGTTTAATCAGACCTTGAGAGATTTCATTTTTTCAAGACTGTGGCTGTAGTTAGTTGTAGTTGTGTTTCTCTTTCCTTCAGTGATTCTGCTTGTTAATAGCAGGTGTTCATCACTAATGCTCAATCATCAATTAATCACATTATTATCTCATTAACTTCACTGATTCAGTGTCACTCTAAGGGGGCTTTCACACTGGCAGTTTAGTGCAGAACAGGGCACAGTTCGGATGAAAAATTGCTAAGGTGAATGCTGTCATCGGACCCTGGTGCGCACAGGGGTACCGAACCCAACACTACCTGGAGAAGGGGGTCTGAGTTCGTTTGCTTCCTAACTGTTCAGGGAGTAAAGTATCCCGTGCATGCGTAACACTGTCAATATCATTATTTCCTCAACACACTCCTAAAAGTCAAAATTACATTTATTAAAATTAAATAATTAAAATAATTAAAGTCAATTACTATACTGTGCATAATAGCACCAAATTAACAAAAAAAAGTACAACTATGCTCAGTCGCGTTGTGTTCTCCATGCGTTTTCAGTGTGCGTTTGCGATGACGTAAGGTGACTGCAAACGCACCCGGGTTCGATACAACAATTGAGTGTGAAAGCAGACCAGCGCTGCGGGCGGATCCGGGAACAATCACGCTTGTGCTCGGACCGCAGCAAACGAGCCCAGTGTAAAAGCCCTCTAACACTCTGTAGTGTGCACACATTATAAGTGTTCATTTAAAAATGAGGATTTTGTTGTGGGTTTAACAGCAATAAAAACAGCAATATACTGTAAAACATAAGAGTCAGATCTGCCTATTGAAAAAAGTTAATTTGACTGAAATATTTGTGAAAAAACCATACAATGATAAGGAGAGTAAATACTGAACTCTTTTAGTGTAACGTAGTTTAATGTATTTTTGTGGTTCACCATTGTGCTGGAGATTAGAGTCTGTGCTTCAGTCAATGATGAGCCACACATGTATGAGTCCAGCCTGAATGTATCAGTAACCAACGGGCTTGCAGACCTCTAATTCACAAAGTGTCTACTTTCTCAGATACAGAAAGTTAAGAAGTCAAGCATGGCGATTTGTGCAAAATGACTAAAAATCCTTTTAGGGCACAGTACTATATAGTGCACTAAATGCAGTCACTCTTGGTTGCTTTGTAACTCTTTGCAAGCATGTCTGTAACTGCCTTGGAGTCACTCTGACCTTGTCCAAACCGGCCTGTTTTGTGGATTTCTTTGGCGCCACGGTAGCCCAGCATCCTGCACGCAACGTCTCCATCTTTCATGTCCCAGACATCATCACACACCGTCCCCCATCGAAGCTCATGGAACACCTCCACTCGACCCTCGTGAGGCCCAGAGCCGTTCACCAGCCTTACCAGAGTTTCTTCCACTGAAACACAAATTCATGTTAATCAGTTGGAATAATAGCATACAGAGAAATAATTAGTCATGGAAAAATAAATCCCATTTATATGAGCGTTAATTGACTTATTGTCACAGAAATTGTGGTGCAGATTATACTGTATATACGAACATACAAGAAATATATACATGTAAAATTCATAACAATAATAAAGCATAAAAGTATAGGTGGATTTAAAAAAATCTAGTATCTACATATACTGTAATTGTGAAAAGCTTTAAAAAGAACATTGCAGGATGGGATGGAGGACTAAGCATGATGTTTTGACATGTCAGTCTTTGTCAGCTCGGAGAGTCTCTGGGAACAAGGCCTGCAGCAATTCACTTAGTGTAGATCAGCACCTCAATCGATAATTAAATCCTCAACATCTGTTTCAACAACTGTATAATCAAAGTTTGTCAACAGTATGTCAAAATTAAGGATATGCACATAAGAACAAGTGATTATAACTACATACTTTGAGAAAATACACACATATACTGGTGTGCACTAGAGCCTTTAATTATCGTTCTGCATTAATGAGCTGCTTACTGACACACACACATATCGGAAATTGCACAGCTCATACATCCAGGAGAAAATAAACGTGTCAATGCTGCCCCATGACTTTTATTAAATACAGTTTAAATACCGAATCGCTACATTATATTTTCCAGCGACGAGAGGATACAATAGCTGTTTTTAAGTAAAGTCACTCTAAAAAGTGACACACAACTAATAACTAATTCATTCTAAAAGAATACACGCAACTTCCATCTCTCTCTCTCTCTCTCTCTCTCTCTCTCTCTCTCACTCTCGGATAGGCAATATTTGAGAAAATGGTTTAGCTATTTCTAATTATTGGGGGGATTAGCCCCCATCAATGTCTACGGCAGTTATCGCCTTGATCAGACATGTGCTGTGGCACTATCAAGCAGTCTGTAATGATATGACATTAGCAAATATTAGTGATTTTTTGCAAACATTTCTTCGAGTAACATGACCGTTAATATGAACTAAGGGCTAAGGGGTATAACTGGGATCGGGCCTAAATGTCTGTTTACACCACATCAGCTAAATGTCATCAATCACAAAGCAATGACAGGATTTTCTGCTGAGGTATGACTGTGTGCAATTCATGTGGTTGAGCAAAATCGGAGTGACTCTTAAGACCTGTCCACACCACAGCTATAATGATAAAGACACAGAGAAACTATATCGTTGGAATTATGAAGGATACAAACATTGGCAGCCAATCAGAATCCACCCTGCTATAATGAGCAGATGAGCGTGCGCCTATTGCCCTCTGGTGTGGACACTAATAACGTTATCTTTATAGTTATGGTTCTTGGTGTGAATGGGGCTTAAGTTTAATAACCATAGATATGGTAAACCTAGATAAACCTATATTCCAAATCCCCATGGATTAAACCCATGGTTAATCCATGGCAAATTACCATCCTACAAATTGACTTCATGATTTACTAACTCCTAATGAATGTTGTTCAGTTGCTTTGACGCAATGTATTTTGTTTAAAACGCTATATAAATAAAGGTGACTTGACTTGAGAATAAGAGTGTTTGAAATAAATCGTTCTGTGAGATGATGTGGGTTCTCACACAGAATAAGTCACACAACGTTTTATAGTAATCTAAGCAGTGATAAAGACATTATTAATGCATTATGTAAACATTTCATTATAATGTAAACATTATAATAAGACGAACTCAGATAAACCATAAAGTGTTGAATTTGTGTGTTTATTAGTCACGTTGACTCAATGAAAGCGGTTATATCTTCTGTTTGTTCAGCTGCTCTAGTTCTTCTGTGGGGTGCACTTGGAGTTTCTCTGGCCTTCGGATGGAGATCACAGCTTCACTGACAGCCACAGCTTCAGTCTAATTATCCATTTTGATTTATCATGCAGACCTAATATAAAGTGATCTCGAGTCTCCTCAGAAAACCTGGATTAAATTGCTCAATTCATATGATTTTTTAATAATCTCATTATGAACTTTTGAAGAATCAATGAATTGAAAATGGTCATTGTTACTTCTGTTTTTCTTTTGAACAAAATTCTTCACAAAAATTCTTACATGTTATATGTTATAATGTAGCGATTTATAATGTTAACAGAGAAAACATATTAAATTAGCTAGCTGCATGTTCATTTATGTTTACTTTCTCCATGAATAAAATCTTCACCTGTTTTCCCTCCTTTGTCTCCACGCTCTCCTTTCTCTCCTTTCTGTCCTCTTTCTCCTTTCACACCTGCAGATGAAGCAGAGTCATGTTTACTGGCCAGCAAAATTCTTCACAATTTAGAAAATTATATAGTTTTGGAACAACATGAGGGTGAATAAATAATAATCTTTAAAAAAATGTAATGGGTCATGGGGAACCAAATCTTTCTCAAAGTTGTGATGAGCTGTAGAATGAACTTATAAGTCACAACTACCAGTTCTGCAATACAAACACAAATGTTATGTTTATATTATGCAATTTTTGCTTATTAGTATGTTTGAGTTGGATCATTAAGTGTCAACAGCAAAGACATTAAAAAATGGTAATTAAATAAATAAAGGATATTTGAGTTCTTTTTTTTTTAACGTTTAATTACTGCAGGTTTGCAATATATTCTGAGTTTGCATTTTACTGTTTTTATTCATTTAGAAGAAAACCAAATCTGTTTTTGTGCAGGTGAGATGAGTAAATGCATGCTGACATATAGTCTAGAACTACAGTGAGATCACGTTCACACAGTGCACACAACCCCTCTGCACCAACTCCTGATTTCTCTAAACATGGGACAGGAGAGCTGTCAATCAATAAATGGAAAACAAAGGAACAGCTGTTACTTATTTGAAGAAGTAACTCAGATAAAAACTCTAAATTCACTATTTACATCATGTTTACACGAGCATGGAGATCTCAGTGAGCTCTGAAAGAAAATTGATTTTGAGATTGAGAGTTGAGCAAGTTCTGACAAAGTTAACCACATCTGATTAGCATTTGCATTCATGAACTCAACAGACATTATGATTGACTACAATACTCAACCACTGCAAAAACATGGTGTTAATTGAAACCTGTGATATTCCTCTGAGCATGGAGTTGTTACTCTGTAGCCTACTATAGATGATGGCTGCTATTATCACATTTCTATAAGTTCAGTAATTACTTGGTAACAAATAAGAAATACATCCCTCATAAAACTGGTTCTGAAACACACAAAAATAATCTAGAAACTTTCCTAAATTAAGTTTAAGTCTTATAATGAGGTGCCAATATGGCAGTGTGCACATGCTACTCGAGTTTGATTCCCTTCATCACTCCTATGTCTCCCTCTCTGCCTAATGCTTTCCTCTCTCATCTGTACTTAATAAAAGTATACAAACTCCACAAATATAATCTAATATTACACTGGACTTAATTCAGTTTAATAATTATTTTCAATTTGGTGACAAATTAAAATTAAAACTGAATCTGAAAGTGATTCAAAAAGATGAATACTATATATTTCAGTCGTTCTCGACCACAGAGCTCACTCTGCTGGGCTGTGCTAAGCAGCAGCATGTTTGGCCAAATCACACTGATCTTTCCCAGCTGTTTGTCTCACACTGTGAAAACATGACTCATCTATTTCGATTATTGGCGATTCTATTGTACGGAACGTGAATATAGAGACACCAGCCACCATAGTCAAATGTTTACCGGGAGCCAGAGCGCCTGACATCTTGGCAAATTTAAAAGTGCTGGCTAATGCTAAACGTAAATACAGTAAGATTGTTATTCATGCCGGCGCTAATGATGTTCGACTTCGCCAGTCGGAGATCACTAAAAATAACTTTAAAGAGGTGTGTGAACTTGCAAGCACGATGTCAGACACTGTAATATGCTCTGGTCCCCTCCCTGCTTACCGTGGTGACGAGATGCATAGCAGATTGTCATCACTCAATGGCTGGATGTCTAAGTGGTGCCCACAGAATAACATAGGTTATATAGACAATTGGACGAGCTTTTGGGGCAGACCTGACCTGTTTAAAAGAGATGGTCTTCATCCCTCCTGGGGTGGCGCCACTCTTCTGTCTAGAAATATGGCAAATAGTCTTAGTGTTTATACTTGACTAACTGGGGCCCAGGTCAGGAAGCAGACAGACTGGCTAAACCGACCGTCTGCTAGCTGCCTCCCGTCACAGAGGTCAGTTAATTCTCAGCACATAGAGACTCTTTCACCTAGATATCACACTATAGAGACTGTGTCTGTTCCACGAACTAGAAAATACAAAAAACGTCCAAACCAAGTTAAGGTTAACAATTTAATTGAGGTTCAACAAATAAAAAACAAATGCAATATGGATAAACAAATGATAAAGATTGGCTTATTGAATATCAGATCCATTTCTACGAAAACACTTTTTGTAAATAATATTATAACTGATCATAATATAGATGTGCTCTGCCTGACAGAAACCTGGCTAAAACCTGATGATTACATTATTTTAAATGAGTCCACCCCCCAAGATTATTGTTATAAACACGAGCCGCGTCTAAAAGGCAAAGGGGGAGGTGTTGCTTCAATTTATAATAACGTTTTCAGGATTTCTCAGAGGGCAGGCTTCAAGTATAACTCATTTGAAGTAATGGTGCTTCATATAACATTATCCAGAGAAACCAATGTTAATGATAAATCCCCTGTGATGTTTGTACTGGCTACTGTATACAGGCCACCAGGGCACCATACAGACTTTATTAAAGAGTTTGGTGATTTTACATCCGAGTTAGTTCTGTCTGCAGATAAAGTCTTAATAGTTGGTGATTTTAATATCCATGTTGATAATGAAAAAGATGTATTGGGATCAGCATTTATAGACATTCTGAACTCTATTGGTGTTAGACAACATGTTTCAGGACCTACTCATTGTCGAAATCATACTCTAGATTTAATACTGTCACATGGAATTGATGTTGATAGTGTTGAAATTATTCAACCAAGTGATGATATCTCAGATCATTATTTAGTTCTGTGCAAACTTCATATAGCCAAAATTGTAAATTCTACTTCTTGTTACAAGTATCGAAGAACCATCACTTCTACCACAAAAGACTGCTTTTTAAGTTATCTTCCTGATGTATCCGAATTCCTTAGCATATCCAAAACCTCAGAACAACTTGATGATGTAACAGAAACTATGGACTCTCTCTTTTCTAGCACTTTAAATACAGTTGCTCCTTTACGCTTAAGGAAGGTTAAGGAAAACAGTTTGACACCATGGTATAATGAGCATACTCGCACCCTAAAGAGAGCAGCCCGAAAAATGGAGCGCAGCTGGAGGAAAACAAAACTAGAGGTATTTCGTATTGCTTGGCGGGAAAGTAGCATATCCTACAGAAAAGCATTAAAAACTGCTAGATCTGATTACTTTTCTTCTCTTATAGAAGAAAACAAACATAACCCCAGGTATTTATTCAATACAGTGGCTAAATTAACGAAAAATAAAGCCTCAACAAGTGTTGACATTTCCCAACACCACAGCAGTAATGACTTTATGAACTACTTTACTTCTAAAATCGATACTATTAGAGATAAAATTGCAACCATTCAGCCGTCAGCTACAGTTTGGCATCAGACAGTGCACTATAGACCCCCTGAGGAACAGTTCCACTCATTCTCTACTATAGGAGAGGAAGAATTTTATAAACTTGTTAAATCATCTAAACTTACAACATGTATGTTAGACCCTATACCATCTAAGCTCTTAAAAGAGGTGCTTCCAGAAGTCATAGGTCCTCTTCTGACTATTATTAATTCTTCATTGTTATTAGGACATGTCCCCAAAACCTTCAAACTGGCTGTTATTAAGCCTCTCATAAAAAAGCCACAACTTGACCCCAGAGAACTAGTTAATTATAGACCAATCTCGAATCTCCCTTTTCTGTCCAAGATACTAGAAAAGGTGGTATCCTCACAATTATATTCCTTCTTAGAGAAAAATGGTATATGTGAGGATTTCCAGTCAGGATTTAGACCGTATCATAGTACTGAAACTGCTCTCCTTAGAGTTACAAATGATCTGCTCTTATCATCTGATCGTGGGTGTATCTCTCTATTAGTTTTATTGGATCTTAGTGCTGCGTTTGACACAATTGACCACAACATTCTTTTGCATAGACTTGAACACTTTGTTGGCATCAGTGGAAGTGCATTAGCATGGTTTAAATCGTACTTATATGACCTCCATCAGTTCGTAGCAGTGAATGAAGATGTATCATATCGATCAGAATCAGAATCAGAATCAGAATGAGCTTTATTGCCAGGTATATTTACACATACGAGGAATTTGTTTTCGTGACAGAAGCTCCGCAGTACAACAGAATGACAGCGACAGAACATAAAACACATAATAAAAGAATAAAAAATACAAATATGTAGAAAGTGAATGACAATATACAAATGACAATTGTAGGCAGGTATATTACAAAGTGAAGTTATGTATGTACATATATATTGTGTGCAAAATTTAAGTGTATACTAAGTATGTGTGTCAGATAAATAAAGTGTGTGTATATAAATATAAAGTGTAATGTGTTCGCCATTATTATCAGCTGTTCATAAGATGGATTGCCTGAGGGAAGAAACTGGTCCTGTGTCTGGTCGTTCTAGTGCTCAGTGCTCTGTAGCGTCGACCAGATGGCAACAGTTCAAAGAGGGAGTGTGCTGGATGTAAGGGGTCCAGAGTGATTTTGACAGCCCTTTTTCTCACTCTGGATAAGTACAGTTCTTGAATAGAAGGGAGGGTTGTACCAATGATTCGCTCAGCAGTCCGGACTACTCTCTGTAGTCTTCTGAGGTCAGATTTAGAAGCTGAGCTGAACCAGACAGTTACTGAAGTGCAGAGGATGGATTCAATGATGGTGGAGTAGAACTGTTTCAGCAGCTCCTGTGGCAGGTTAAACTTCCTCAGCTGGCGGAGAAAGTACAACCTCTGCTGGGCCTTTTTTACGATGGAGTCAATGTGAATGTCCCACTTCAGGTCCTGAGAGATGGTGGTTCCCAGGAACCTGAATGACTCCACTGCAGTCACAGTGCTGTTCATGATGGTGAGTGGGGGGAGTGCAGGGGGGTCTCTCCTGAAGTCCACGATCATCTCCACTGTTTTGAGGGTGTTAAGCTCCAGGTTGTTGAGACTGCACCAGACAGCCAGCTCTTTTACCTCCTGTCTGTAAGCAGACTCGTCACCGTCCTGAATGAGGCCGATGAGTGTGGTGTCATCTGCAAACTTCAGGAGCTTGACAGAGGGGTCCTTAGATGTGCAATCGTTGGTGTAGAGGGAGAAGAGCAGTGGGGAGAGAACACAGCCCTGGGGAGCTCCGGTGCTGATTGTACGGGTGCTGGATGTGTATTTTCCCAACCTCACTAGCTGCTGCCTGTCTGTCAGGAAGCTGTTGATCCACTGACAGATGGAGGTGGGCACGGAGAGCTGATTTAGTTTGGGCAGGAGGAGGTTTGGGATGATCGTGTTGAAGGCCGAGCTGAAGTCCACAAACAGGATCCTCACATAGTCTGTCTAGGTGTTGCAGAACATAATGCAGTCCAATGTTTACTGCATCGTCCACAGACCTGTTTGCTCTGTAGGCAAACTGAAGAGGATCCAGCAAGGGCCCAGTGATGTCCTTCAGGTGGGCCAGCACCAGTTTTTCAAATGACTTCATGACTACAGACGTTAGAGCCACAGGCCTGTAGTCATTTAGTCCTGTAATTTTGGGTTTCTTAGGGATGGGGATGATGGTGGAACGTTTGAGGCATGAAGGGACTTCGCACAGCTCCAGCGATCTGTTGAAGATCTGTGTGAAGATGGGGGCCAGCTGGTCAGCACAGGATTTCAGACAGGCTGGTGTAACACAATCTGGGCCTGGTGCTTTTTTCCTTTTCTGCTTCCGGAAGACCTGGCGCACCGCATCCTCGCTGATCTGAATTGCAGGTGTGGGTGAGAGGGGGGATGCAGGAGGTGAGAATGGTGAGAGTGCTTGATTGGAGAGGTGTTCAGGATGGGTTGCATGAGCTGTTAATGGTGTGAACGGTAGTTTGGAGAGGCATTCAGGGCTGGTTGCAGGAGTTGTGAAGGGTGTGAATGGTTGTGTGGGGAGGCGTTCAGGGCAGGTGATGGGTGTTCTTTCAAACCTGCAGTAAAACTCGTTCAGATCGTCTGCCAGTCGTTGATTCTCTACGGTGCTGGGGGGTGGTGTCTTGTAATTGGTGATGTTCTTTAGACTTTTCCACACTGATGCGGAGTCGTTGGAAGTGAACTGAGTCCTTAACTTTGATCTCCTTTTCCAATGTGTATTTAGCCTGTTTATACAAGACATTGTCCCCCTTCACGTAAGCATCTTCTTTGGCCTGACGGAGCTGTCTGAGTTTTGCAGTGAACCACGGTTTGTCATTATTGTAAATTAGTTGAGTCTTTGTAGGAATACACATATCCTCACAGAAACTGATATATGATGTTACGGTCTCTGTGAGTTCATCCAGATCGGTGGCAGCAGCTTCAAAAACACTCCAATCAGTGAGGTCAAAACAAGATTGTAAATCCTGCTCTGCTTCATTAGTCCATCTTTTTACAGTCCTTGATACAGGTTTAGCTGATTTTAGTTTCTGCCTGTAGGACGGTATAAGATGAACCAGAAGGTGATCAGAACGTCCCAAAGCTGCTCGTGGAACAGAGTGAAATGCATCCTTTATTGTGGTGTAACAGTGATCCAATATATTACTGTCTCTTGTGGGACATGTAACATGCTGTCTGTATTTTGGCAGTTCACGGGACAGATTGGCTTTATTAAAGTCCCCGAGAATGATTAAAACAGTCCGGGTGTTGTTGTTCTGTCTCTGTGATCTGATCAGCAAGTTTCTGTAAAGCTGAGCTCACATGCGCTTGGGGATGGATGTAAACACTGACCAGAATGAACGAGTGAAACTCCCGCGGCGAATAGAACGGCTTGCAGTTAATGAAGTGTGTTTCGAGATTTGAGCAGCACGTCTTCTTTAACACAGTTACATCTGTACACCACCGTTCATTGATGTAAAAGCATGTCCCGCCGCCGCGCGATTTTCCAGTGGATTCTGATTCGCGATCCGCTCTAAACAGCTGAAAGCCCGGCAGATGGAGCGCGCTGTCCGGTATGGTGTCATTCAGCCAGGTTTCCGTGAAACACAGAGCAGCAGAGTGTGTGAAATCCTTATTAGTCCGAGAAAGCAGAAGGAGTTCGTCCGTTTTGTTGGGTAGAGAGCGGAGATTTGCCAGATGGATGCTAGGCAACGGCGTTCGAAATCCGCGCTTCCTGAGTCTGACGAGCGCTCCCGCTCGCTTCCCCCGTCTGCGCGTCCTGAAGCGCTTGATCAGCGCCGCCGCTCCTCCGATAACAACGTTCAGTAAAACGTCTGAATAATTGAAATCCGGAAAAACATCTTGTGGTGCGTTCTGCCGAATGTTCAGCAGTTCTTCCCTGGTGAAACTGATGGCAGGAATATAACTAAAGACAGGACAAACTAACAAAAACACAAAAACATATGCGGAGCTCGTCACGGAGGCAGCCATCCTGTATCGGCGCCAGCGATACAGTATGGAGTACCTCAAGGCTCAGTTCTAGGGCCGCTACTCTTCACGCTTTATATGTTGAATATACATATACATATACTTTATATGAAACACTTCACATAATACCGTACTTTCTACATCATTAGAAGAATGGCATCTACGCTAATATTTGTCTGTTTCTCTCTTGTTCCGAGGTCACCGTGGCCACCAGATCCAGTCTGTGTCCAGATCAGAGGGTCACTGCAGTCGCCCGGATCCAGTACGTATCCAGACCAGATGGTGGATCAGCACCTAGAAAGGACCTCTACATCCCTGAAAGACAGCGGAGACCAGGACAACTAGAGCCCAGATACAGATCCCCTGTAAAGACCTTGTCTCAGAGGAGCACCAGGACAAGACCACAGGAAACAGATGATTCTTCTGCATAATCTGACTTTGCTGCAGTCTGGAATTGAACTACTGGTTTCGTCTGGTCAGAGGAGAACTGGCCTCCCAACTGAGCCTGGTTTCTCCCAAGGTTTTTTTCTCCATTCCGTCACCGATGGAGTTTCGGTTCCTTGCCGCTGTCGCCTCTGGCTTGCTTAGTTGGGGTCACTTCATCTACAGCGATATCGTTGACTTGATTGCAAATTAAAACAGACACTATTTCAACTGAACAGAGATGACATAACTGAATTCAATGATGAACTGCCTTTAACTATCATTTTGCATTATTGAGACACTGTTTTCCAAATGAATGTTGTTCAGTGCTTTGGCGCAATGTATTTTGTTTAAAGCACTATATAAATAAAGGTGATTGATTGATTGATTGATATGCTTATAATATAGATAATAGGCCTTGTGTTCAGTAAACAAAAAATATTGTGTTCTAATATTTTTTAGGTTAACATAACTATTTATGTTGAGACAACTTGTGATATTTAGTTATTAAGTTGGGTGGACTTTATTCACCGTTTGTTAAGGTTACTCAAAAAAGCACTTTCAATAAGTTGCCTTATTTTTTTAAGTTGACGAAACTTTTTTTTTTTTTTTTTTTTTTTTTTACAGTGTATTATTCTAAAGAAATGTGTATATATATATATATATATATATATATATATATATATATATATATATATATATATATATATATATATATATATATAAAATATTATGATATTGAAAAAAAGTGGTAGCCTATTTTAGTAAGCTAGGCTACATGGATTTATATGCAAAATGTCAATATTCTCAGATATTAGGCCTATATTTTAATTTATATTTAAAAATTCCTTCAATAAAACAACATGCAATTATTATTCACATGATACAATTTGTGAATAAAAAAGGTTTATTAAATGGTGTTAATATGATAGAAACTGTATTTAGTGTGATCTCAGTTTAATAAAAACAATGTAGGTCTACTTAAGATCTATTCAATGTAATGATTTAATGTCCACTGTTATTCAAACAACAAATTATATAGAAAAAGCGTGCAAAGAACACAACACATTTTTTGAAACTCCAAATATCAGTTAAACCATTGCGTTGCAAAATTATTCACTAATTATTCAGATTGGGATGCCAGAGCGGGTTTGCAGGATGTTTTTATCCCCATCGGGGATAAAATAATTCAGCAGAGCCAGGGTGCCTAGACCCACCCACCGGCAAATCACTCCACGATTATTCATATTCAAATGTTTGTGCGAAAATCATTAATTGGCATGCATGACATAGAGGCGCCCTCTTGATCACTTTAATTTTTTCCTGATAATAAAATAACTTAAAGTTGGGGTGTCTCACATACATGAGGAATATATCTACAGAAAGCTTGAAATGTCTACTTTAAAATGAATCAACTCAAAACGAAAGCATTATGTAATTTGTGAAGGTTGCATTTCTGTGAAGCACTGTGAATTTCATCTTGCATCCGACAAGAAAACATTTGTTTATTAATAAATAATTAAAATGTCTCCTTTTTCACAATTATTAGGCTACTTCTGCTTGTGCTTTGTGGTGCGAAGCGAACAGTAAAATTCATGAAAAACTTTTTAAAATGTTATTTTTTTTAGGTACATATAGCTTGTTTTCTGTGTGGGTGGTTAAACACTGTGTGCTTCACGTGAAACATTATAATATCTTTAGTGCACTCAGCACATGGACGTGGTCGCATTAGATATAATGAAAGCATGAAATAATGAAGACATGAAAGACTGGACATTACGTTGTTTTCATATGGTTTCAATAAAAGTAGACCCTTTACAGATTCCATTGGTGTATTGCTCTTCTCTGTATCAAAACTAAAAGTGTAATTTAAGTTATTTTAGGTGTTATCAGGAGAAGATGCCACAAAACGCTTATCCGCGTTTGTCGACTCCAGAGGGTTAATCACAAAAAGCAATTTTTTTTTTTTTTTTTTTTTTTTTATAATCTAGAGCAGTAACTAATGATTATTTTGGTAATCATGTTATCTACTGATTATTCTGATAGTGAAGTTATCTGATATATTTAGCATAAAAATAGACCTCAGTGAAAACCGTCTTAGGTACGAGTGCATATGTATATATTAAACTGATGATGAGATGATAATTTGTTCAAATATAGTATCAAAACCAAGTAAACACATTTATTAAACTACACTATTAAAATACATAATGTAATATAGATACATAATATGAAAATAACCCACTTAAGTACATTATGTATTATAACAAATACCTGCAGAGGTTGCCAAAAGCCCGGTGATGTTTCACTTTACAGCGTGACTCAACAACGATTAAATCCATTTCATTTTGATATTTGGCCACATGCAAACTCAGAAACTTTTTATTTTGAAATCAGAATGTACAACAAATATAGAAATATGTTTATGTGTTCTCCTGTGTTGACAGGTTTGTAAAGGATTTACGTTACACATATAGTGAGTAATAACATGCACTGTTTTCCAGCAACCCAAACTCACAGTATATGCAGAGGAAGCGTTTATGTCCCGAGCGGCTGAGTTTTAGACTCCACACTTGTAAATGATAACAGCACAACCCAAAGTCCATCAGACTTTACATGCTTACCCAAATGCACATGATTGGAAACCCAAACAAACAGCAAATGCACCAAAAAGCGAGCGATATAATGCAAGCAGTATCAAAGGTTTTACCACAAAATCAATTTTATACTGTTATCGTGAGACCGCTTTTCACCTCGAGGAGTAATATCAATATATCTCGTGCACTGCCGAAAGCCAGGCAAAATGCCTCTGTTTTTTCCTACCTCAAACAATGAGAGAGAGTGAAAAGATTAAAGGCCCTGAGATACTTCAAGTGAAATCGAAGAACAAACTCCTATGACATCAAACCAAATCAGGGGTTACACTTTATTTTGATAGTCAAATTTATACATTCTACAAAACTATAAGTAACTTTGTAACTACTCTGTAAAAAATTATTCACTTTATTTAATCAATAAAATATTACTGATTACATTTAAGACATTAGAATAAATTAGAATAAATCAAATGAGATGAGTAAAATAACATGAAAAAAAAATTAAGTAAAATTTACACAAAAATATTGATTACATTTAAAACAAACAAACTAAAAAAGCACAATGCTAAAGAATACTGTGTTATGAATGCCAGGCCAGTAGGTCTAACCTTTGGGTCCTTCAGGCCCAGTATCTCCTTTTTCTCCATTGTGTCCATCTTGACCACTTTGTCCTGTCAGTCCCCGAGGACCTTGCATGCCCTTTTCTCCTGGCAAACCTGACAAAGACAAAAAAATCATGATATATACTCCCCAATGCTCTTAAAGAAGACATATAACTTTATTTGAGTCAAGATGAGCTGTTGTGCTGTGTGTATACATGTGAATGATCTTGTGGATGTGTGAATGTTCATGTTAAGCCTTATTCGGACAGTGAATGTTTCTCATGTGGACATCTGTAAAAATACATTTACATGCCACCTTGGTCATAGTTTATTCATAGTGGAGAAGCGAGTTATGTGATCCTATGAAACCGTGAATGCACTGCTCATGTGGGCATTCGCATAATTGTCTGCTGTAAATAAAAGGAATATTATTTCCAAAGGTATACTTATCCTTGTCTCAAATGTATTAAAATATGTATGCTTGTTATTCCAAGCATATTTCATAATATATAAACCTATTTATTATTTATTTGTTTAAAAGTAGGAGAATATACACACTAGAGTTGTATATGATTACACATAATATAGTTATTAACTTAACTGTATATAATACATATTTAAAAAATTGTATTGCATACCTGCTGCTGCCATTATAAAGTCTCATTTTAAGCATTTGCCTGCTTTTCTTCTCTTCCTGCTTCCTGTCACTGTGGTGAAGCAGTTCTGAAGTATTACTCTTGTAAAAATTTTCCATCATTTCAGAAATTAATACACATGCAAATTACAGCAAAGTACAACAGTTACTGTACGTTGCTCAACAGTGGTCAGGAAGGATTTAAACATTAACATTTTTAAAGGATTTCTTGTTTTAAAATAAGAGATGTGGATTCAGATGACAATAAAATCACCAACTACCCCCTGTGAATACTGAAAATTTAACTAAATTTATGCATTTAACCGACGATTTTATCCAAAGCGACTTACAGTAGTGCATTCAGGCTATCAATTTCTTCCTATCATGTGCTCCCAGGGAATCGAACCCCCAACCTTGCACTTCATATCGCAATGCGATACCAATTGAGCTACAGGAAAAAAAAAATTGAATTTGAAAATAACAATTACTGTCCGAATGTTGCTATAGACTGTGACTGAGCATAAGGCGAAGAGATATAACTGAAGGAGTAGCTATAATATCAGTGCTCAGTCAGTTGCTGGTGGTAATGTATTTTGGTTGTGCTAGACCTCTTATTCCTGTCAGACCAGGAAGTCCAGCTGGTCCTAGGGGCCCCACATCACCTTTCTCACCCTTTGGTCCTGCTGGCCCTGAAAAGCAGATAAACAACATTTAAAAATTGAACACAAAACTGAAAAAGTTTAATTACAGGCTCTTGATTCACCCAACAACAGACTTCTTTATTATCACCTAGACTAGCAGACTCTGTTCCTTTTGTTTAGTCTTATTTGTATAATCCCGGACACGTTTACACAGCTCTTTGGAGTGAGTGTGTGTGTGTGTGTGTGTGTGTGTGTGGAGTATCAATGGAAGGAGGTCTTCTGTGGAGACATTTGAATAAAATGACTTTTACTTAGATCTTTAAAAATGATGTGTTGTTTCTTTTTTTCATGCTATATTACTCTGTCCCATGATTATAAGTATTACATTCACAAGTTGATTTCCGCTGAACTGTTACTCTGTAATGCTTTCAAATGTTTGTTTGAGCATCACAAGCAGCTCGTCACAGCAACACTGACTCAACCAATTGATCTATCGGTAAGCCCCTGCTCTCGAACGGAGATGAGCCAATAATAGTCGAGTATCAGTTGCATGAGGAGGAACCCAGACATTTGTAGGTTTCAGCGCCATAGAGAGACATTGGTAAAAATTGGTATGATAGTGTTTATGCTAAAAATGTAAAAACTATGTCCCTGTGGTACTTGTAACATACTCTACATACTCTAAAAAAGCATGACCTTTTAACTTTTTATGAGTGAGGTTTACACAAAGACAATTTTGAGAGGATAAGCTCTACTTGGAACATGTCAATAATAACAGTAATTATAGCAATAATAATACAACTATAAATTATTACTTAAATTATTAATTTAAATGTTTTATTATTATTATTATTATTGAATTAGTGTTTTTTTTATTGTGTTTCTAGAAAACACATTGACTTGTCTTATGTCAGATTACAGTACAGATTGCATTACAATTGGTTTGTAAGAGGTTGTTTTATCCATTACTTTCACTGAGTTTTGTTGCATGTACATCACTCCAACCTGCAGTTACCGCAAACTATCTCTAACATCTCATGTTCAAGAACTGGCACCTGGCCAGTATGACATCATCACTCATTCTCAACATCAAAATTAGCACATAAGACTAAAACATGTCTGAACATTACAAACAAAGTTAGTAAAACCTGCAACCCCCCCCCCCCCCCCAAAAAAAAAACCAATCACAAAACCAGAAAGTAAGACCGTGTAATTGATTTTTTTCCTTTACAATAACACAAACCAGCATGATTCCTAGAAACACACATGCATTAGCTATAGAATAAATTAAATACACATAAAAAAAATAAAATAATAATAATAATTCATACAATCTTAAATGTCATTGGACACTGGAAGTTCCACTCCTCGTATACTGAATATTACACACTGTTGAAGTCACACAGCAGACACTGATTGTGGAAGTTTAGAAGAGGATATTTTATGATAAATCCCTCGATTTCAACAGCAAAAAAATATCAAATCACACCGGTGAATCATCAGGGCAGTCAAGAAAGTATGTTAGAGAACACATATGCAGAGAAAGTTTCCCATACAATCAAACACTGCTGAACCACGATAGTGTGATGCATCCCTGCAGAAATTAACTTGCAAGTTGCATTTCCGTTGTTTCAACAGTATAGAACTGCTTGTTAATGACAGTTGTTTATTAATTCCCCACTGGTGGTAGAGTAATAATTTCTGTTAAATGTCTCAAAATCAAGTTAATGTGTTAATTATTATAGCTTATTTTCATTGGCCATCAAAAAGAGCCATTTCTTTTTATTTTTGAATCACTTTTACAGTACATGCACTATTTAACTGGCAGACACTTGTTTCCTGTATGTGCAGCTTTAACTCATGCTGCTGTAATTAACAAACATTCTCAACTGTGTATTGCGTAACTTTGAGCTGTTTCTTTCCCTTTTGTGTACTCATCAAAACATTGCATTACACACACACACAGGGAGCTCCATGGGTGTATTGGTTTTTAAACAGTATTATCTATCCCCTTTCCCTAACCATACACCTAAACCTAACCCTCACCAAAATTTTTCCTACAATAGAAATATAACGGCATTACTATACCTTCTGGGACATCTGGTCCTCATCCTGTAGTGAATACCAGGAATACACACACACAGACACATAAATACAGTACATACACTGTATAACCTGACAAGTCACTTAACGTAACCATTTGAGTAAAAACACTGCCTTGGCTTAAACCATGTAAGTTTTAAAACGTTGCAATTAATAATTAACTGATTAATTAAGTGATAATTAGGCATTAGTGATGAACACCTGCTGTTAACAAACAGAATCCCTGAAGAAAAGAGAGAAAAGAACTACAACTGACTTCAGCCATCAATTGATGATTGTCATCATAAATACAGGTGCTGGTCATATAATTAGAATATCATCAAAAAGTTGATTTCACTAATTCCATTCAAAAAGTGAAACTTGTATATTAATTCATTCAACATAGACTGATATATTTCAAATGTTTATTTCTTTTCATTTTGATCATTATAACTGACAACTAAGGAAAATCCCACAGTATCTCAGAAGACTAGAATATTGTGAAAAGGTTCAATATTGAAGACACACTCTAATCAGCTAATTAACTCAAAACACCTGCAAAGCCTTTAAATGGTCTCTCAGTCTAGTTCTGTAGGCTACACAATCATGGGGAAGACTGCTGACCTGACAGTTCTCCAAAACACGATCATTGATACCTTGCACAAGGAGGGCAACACACAAAAGGTCATTGCAAAAGAGGCTGGCTGTTCACAGAGCTCTGTGTCCAAGCACATTAATAGAGAGGCGAAGGGAAGGAAAAGATGTGGTAGAAAAAGTTAACAGGCAATAGGGATATCCGCACCCTGGAGAGGATTGTGAAACAAAACCCATTCAAAAATGTGGGGGAGATTCACAAAGAGTGGACTGCAGCTGGAGCCAGTGCTTCAAGAACCTCTACACACAGACGTATGCAAGACATGGGTTTCAGCTTCACATTCCTTGTGTCAAGACACTCTTGAACAACAGACCGCGTCAGAAGCGTCTAAAGACAAAAAGGACTGGACTGATGCTGAGTGGTCCACAGTTATGTTCTCTGATGAAAGTAAATTTTCCCAAAGTCCCAAAGTCTGGAGGAAGAGAGGAGAGGCACACAATCCACGTTGCTTGAGGTCCAGTGTAAAGTTTCCACAGTCAGTGATGGTTTTGGGTGCCATGTCATCTGCTGGTGTTGGTCCACTGTATTTTCTGAGGTCCAAGGTCAACACAGACATTTACCAGAAAGTTTTAGAGCACTTCATGCTTTACCAAGTTTTACCAACTTTATGGAGATGCAGATTTCATTCTCCAACAGGACTTGGCACCTTTGTGTAATGTAATCTGTGTGTAATGAATGAATATAATATACAAGTTTCACTTTTTGAATGGAATTAGTGAAATAAATCAACTCTTTGATGATATTCTAATTATATGACCAGCAACTGTACACTACAACTACTGATCAAATTGTCTCTTAGCTTTTGTGTTTCAGAAACACATAGTTATAACAGCCTGAAAAAAAACTAAGACATAGGTCAAAGGCCAAGAGCCCAACTAAAGCAAACAGTGATCTGCTTTTGATTTTAGTAAAATTTTATAATTGAAACATTAAAAAGGAACAAAACATACCTTGTAATACAGTTAAGTTTTGGAGTGCCACGGATTGCTCCCATGCTTTTAGCCTCAGATCTTTGGTGATGACATTCAGCACTTCGATCTCATTCCTGAGCTGCTCTTCCAGGTGTAACTGTGTGATCCTCATGCTTGTGGTGTCATGAGACACATTCCCAATCTTCTCCTGCAGTTCACAGATTTTCACCTGGTGCAGACTGACATCTCCACTAAGCGAATGGTTTAATGTCTGTACTGTCCATCCCACCTCCTCCAGACGCTCCTGTAGTGTTTCTACTTTTACCACCATTGTCTTTAAAATTGCATCTTGGCTTCGAATAGAGCCAGCAGCAAAGGCTAATTCTTCTCCCAGTCTGCTGCTGTTCCTCTGGCTGGAGTGGCTGATCATGGCCAGATGGTCCCAGAGTTGAGCCACAGAGTCTGTGGTGTGTTCAGAGAAGGCCTGCAAATCTTTGATGTCACGCTCCAAGCCTTGTGCCAGACGCCCTGCTCAAGTTAGTAACAGAAGTGTGAGGACAGTATTAATCACACTTGCACATGTAAACTAATTTTATGTTGATGTGATGTAAGCTTTGTTCAAAAAATGGGGCAGGGTCAACACTTTAATTAAAAGCAATTATTAATTGAAATGTTGGTACAAATTAGTTAAAGACACTTAATATAAAGTGAGTAAGATGCGTTACAAGCATCTGCCAAATGGATAAGTGTAATTACAAGTTGTTTTGTTATATTACCAGCATTCAACACTCCTTTCACCTTTTCCAATTTTACTTAATCTGTTCATGTTGTGATTACTTAAAAAAATTAATTTAACAATGTGAACTTAATTTAATCTAGTTCATTCAACAAAATAGTGTGTGTTGTCAGCTTTACTTCAAAATTATTTGTTCAGCCAACATAACATTGTTGCATAAAAGTAACAGATTAAAAAAACAATACAGACTGGCATCTCATTGGCTTAGGATTTTGCAGTGTATTATGGGTAATTGTTGCTCTGTCAGCCTCTTGCAGAAGTGTAGCACCATTAGATAGAAATGAGTAATAAGTTGTCAAGTTTGAGTCAATGAACTTGTTCCAATATATTTTAAAACAAAACAAACAAATAAACAAATGGTTTGAAATGTTATATTGCATTTCAAATTAGTTTGTGATATGTTTGATAAACTATAATCACAAAAAAGTCTGTATGATAAATTGTATTGAGCAGTTGCACTCTGATTGATTGATTTGGTGTTATTGACATTAAATCCTACAGTCAAACTTATCTCACTAAATTAAGAATGAACATGTAACAAAAAAAAAAAAAAAAGCAAATGAGTTTAATGGAAATGATAATATCATGTTTAACCAACACATCTATTTTATGTTCAAATAACATGATAAAGGTTGGTTGACTTAACTTGGTTTAGATGGAATATAGGTGGCATGATTAAATCATGTTCATCCAATTAATTTTTTTTTTTTTTTTTTGAGTGTAATTTCATGACATGCTCAATCTCATTTTGACAGAGAAACAGTAAGATTTTTTTTTTCAAAGAGCAATTTGTGTGCTTCATTGCAAGCAAGAAAGTGTGTCTATGTGTACAAAGCAATTAACCCAGTCAATGTCACAAAATGTCTTATTCTTTAAGTGACCAAGAAGTAGTGCAGAATGTAATATCATTTATTGTTTTACATTTTAAAATTTAGTTAAAATCATTCCAGATTTTCCGTTGTTTAATGTATCATAAAGCATTTAAACAACTAATAATTAAAAACACATTGTATGAATTCAATTTAACTTAGTTTTTTAAAGAAAAAACTCTTCTCCCATATAACAAATCATCATCACTTACAAGTATTTCACATTAATGAAAAGAGTTTTGCTCCTAATTACTGCTTATTTATAGTAAGAAAGGTAGCATGTTATAGAATGTTATGTTTGGGCATTGGTTACGCTTAAGGGATCCAGAATATGGTCATGCAGAATAAAGCATTAACACGTGCTTTGTGAGTACTAATAAATAGCCAATATGCTAGTAATATACATGCTACTAAGCAACAAGTTAATAGTGTATAGTGTAGCTCAGTGGTTCCCAAACCTGTCCTGGAGTACCCCCAACACTGCACGTTTTCTTTATCTCCCTAATTAAACACATCTGATTCAACTCATCAGCTCATTAACCCATGTTATAAGGAGATGATGAGTTGAATCAGATGTGTTTAATTAGGGAGATAAAGAAAACGTGCAGTGTTGGGGGTACTCCAGGACAGGTTTGGGAACGTAGCTTAATCTAAAGTGTTACCTTGAATCTGTCCAAATTTACTAAACAGGGCAAATTAGAGTGGACCTCAATCCCATAAAAACGCAGATAGTTCTGCGGATGATCTACTGACAACGCACAGTTTAAAAATGGCAGACGAAACTCACATCCATAATCACTAATGCAGTGTACCAAGAGCAGGTTTGTCAAGTGAAAAATTGGTGAAGATGCTTTTTTACTAGTAAAGTGACTACTGCAAACCTTAGTAAATCATTTCAATTAAATACTGTCCTCCCATAAATTTAACATCAGAAAGGGACACTCCTTTTGCCCTTAGCCTTCTAATGCAGTTTCATGAGAAGTATGCTAAAAAGTACGAACCCACTGTTCAATTTATTCTGACAACTAAAATAGTTCATTAAGACTCAACACTAAATTATAAAGTTAACTTCCATTTGAAAAATGAAAGCAAAAGGATGATTATGAAATAATGTTGTGACAAAATGTTCAGGAACTGTTGCTTCAGCTCATTTTGTAATTTGGAACTATGCTATTGTCTACTACAGCCAAAAGGTACGAAAACTACATTGCCTGAAAAAAAGAATCTGTGGAAAAAAACAGTGGTCCCTCAATATGATATTACAACAGTGGGTGTCAATATGATTTACAGTTCTACTTACATTTTCAAAACCTTTACTTTTTTTAATTAAAAAAAAAAAAAATTATATTTAACACACAAATCCAAGAATTACACACACAAAATGCGAGATGCCAAAATGAAGCACTGCATTCAAAGTATCACAAAATAACAAGCAAACAACGTTGCAAACAGCTTTACCATAATATAATATTTTTTGATAGATCATATACAAATAGTTATTAAAAACCTAAAGGTCTTCTTTCATAAACTACATTTAGGTACCAGACGGTAAATTTCACGGTTAATACGATGGCAAGATTAAAACTGATTTTTCTTTTTTTTTACTGTAAGCATTTGTCGTGTGAATACAGTATTACTGTGTACAAAAGAAAAGAAGTACATCAAGCATGTGTAATTGTGTAAAATAACATAAAAAAACATATTTTATCCGTCATAAGTCTCGTCTAATTTTTGTTCGGGAGCTTTTATAAAAATATATAAATTATTATTCTTTCTAAATGTGATGTAAAGGCGACTGTGACTTCAAATAAACAGAAACAGACTCGACTGAATAGGAGACTATGTTCATAACATTTTATTTCTGTGTGACTAATTTTCCATCCTGATAAATTTATTCATTATGATAAATATAACACTTCTTATAGTAAAACAATGATGCTTTTGGATTTAAATATTTAACAAAGCATGCAAACAAACAGAGGTTTTTATCATCTTCGTTTTGTTATCACGCTAGTTCCAGTGACTTATTTCTTATTAGTTTTCTGATAACTACTCATTGTTGGTGAAATGATGAGGTTGCCTGAAGTTGTTCCTGAGAGGCATGTAAAGGTGTGTTTTAGTGAAGCACAGCGGAGCTTCAGGCCCTGACTGTGTAAACCCTGCGCTATTCTGGCCTCGGTGCTACTGGCCCGAGACTATTAAGCCGTGTTTCCACCGCAGGAACTTTACCCAGGAACTAGGGACTTTGGCCTGGTACTTGGTGTATTTCCACCGCAGGAACCAGGAACTAAACAAAGTTCCGGGTAAAAAAATGCCCCTCAGAAAGTCCCTGCTGGCGAGGTGGTACTTTTTCAAAGTTCCGGAACTTTCGGGGGCGGGACTTGGGCACTAAACATCCTGATTGGTTGAGTTCACGCAGCATTGGTTGAGTTCAACCACCATTTATTCGGATCAACATTTTCAAAATATTACTGTTATTGTGTCATGAAATGTCATTTTAAAAGTATTTCAGGCGAGAATGTAGTTGTTTAAAACTCAAATCTATGGTTTATTTATAAAGACAGCGCCTATTTAAAAATGTGTTTCGCCGATCTCGTAGACGGTGAGCTCCACTCGATCAGCGGGAGCTCAGTCCTCATGTATCCGCAGAGAGCAGCCTCATCTCTGCTAGATCTTCTGATATGTGCCGCTGGCTCCGATGTCTCTTTAGTGGTTAAACATAACATAATTCAGCTGCGGGGTAAATCTAACAGGTTTTCTTTGGTCTGTATTCAATTGATCTATATGTTAAAATGAAAATAAAAAAGGCAAATTTATATAATATTCATTGTAATGGTTGCATATACACATATCCCTGAACTAAGTACATTTCTGCAGCTGTTATTATGCTTAAATGAAAACCAAAGGAGGCAGTGGTATTTTATATCCTATTTCGTTTTATTGTAAATATAAAGAGAGGAAAATTACAGGATTCGCGTCGTCGCTGACATCACACTCCCCAGTTGAATGCACGAAGTCAGAACTAACTACCGATGATGCACGTCCAAAATCAGCGTACCTTTTTTTTTTTTTTTAAATCCACGGTACTTTGTATTGAGAAATGCACAGACCTACGTCACCAGTCTATTTGCCTAATTTACCCGGTACTTTACACCGTGGTGGAAACGCAGAAAGCAACAGGTCTGGGGGGAAAAACGTTCCTGGGAAAAAAAGTTCCTGGTACAAATGTTCCGGTTAATTTCGGTGGAAACGCGGCATTAGCCTGGACGGCCCGTTAAAAGCCCTGGCTCACACTGACCCGACAGTGGAAATTCGGCTACTAGTCTCTCAAAAACCAAACCAGTTCTCTCTCAAGAGTAGGCTAATAATCAACTTACAGATACAGATACATTTTCTATTTGTTCCAGGTTTGCATCTTTTTATTTTGCTGGTTTGTGTGGCACATCCACATTTGTTTAGTGAAGTAAAAAAACAGGACTCGCTTAAGGACTTCTGCGTAATGAAAATGTGTGCATTGAATTAATTCATTCGTGTTCAAATGATAACTAAAAGTTTGTCATGACATCTCTATACTTGCAAGATAGATATATTTTTAGAAATGAATAATTATTTTAGTTTAATATGGTATACTTGTTCAATGATAGTCATAGTCATAATGGTCTATAGTGACTGTACAGCGATCCACCTGGTTTTATCCGAATGCAGATACAAATAATTTAGTGATTGTTACAGATACAAACACAGATAAAGATACAAATACTGGCTGGTACATGAAAATGTAAATATGTAATGTCATAAATATAAAGTTTTGACAATTTAAATAATTGCTGCATTTGGCTATGAATAAATAAGAGTTTATTGATAAGAACTATTTCATGTCTTTTCATTTACCATGAGTAATGAACCACAAGTAGTCGAGTAACTTGAGTATTTTTTAATGAGCAATCGTCTATCAGAAATCAGTAGTCATACAACCCCTATTGGACACAGACCTGTGCAGAAACGAGAAGTGCCATAAATGTATTACCAGGGCCCGGCTGGAAAACTAAAGACTCACATTTGGACCTGATCGGCACAGGCTCCACAGCTAATTGCTATTAACAAGTTAATTTACAGTTGTGAAAATTAAACTTTCTTTCTTACTTAATGTAAAATTAGCAGCCTTCTTCCCTAAACCTGACCATGGGTTTCTGTAGTGTAGTGGTTTTCACGTTCGCCCCACACACGAAAGGTCCCCGCCTGCCATTCCTCCCATACCCAGGTGGCCAGTCTTTAAATATCTCACTGCAGCGGAGGCACTGGGTCAGTGAACATGGCACACGGACACCCTGGTTTTTGTAAAAAATAGGCTAACGATTGCATCATAACCTGCGACTCTCTGTCGCACAGTATAGAAATTACCGTATGGACAGGAGGAGAAACTTGCAGACAATCTTTTACGGTCTATGAGGTGATCAGGTGGACATGGAGGTATAAAGTCAAGGGAAAAGCCCATAGAGAGTCCATAAAAGCAACGGGACAAAATTATTCAACAACATCTGCAAGATTCGGTGGGTGATTCAGATTTCTCTTGGCACAGCGATTAGAAGACTTACAGGTTGCTCACGTGACATTTAGTTCATCAAGCTCAATTTGAGTCTGCGCAGTACGCTTGACCCCCAGGAAGTGCGTGCTTCTAACTGACTTCACTTGTCTCCGTTGAATCCAATGGGGTCGCTGTGTCCATTTCTTTTACTGTCTATGGCATTAACGCCAGTCAGTACGACGCACATGCGTGTTTACAGTAAATACATATATGTTACTGCGCACGTGTGGTAAACACATACACATACATATGTGACGTCACCACGCTACGGAGTCTGGAGCGAGGAGTACTTGATCAAATCAGACGATCTAGCTGTATCAGTCCCTGATTGGTCTTTATTCATTTTCCCTTCTCACTAAACCCACCTAGTGGTTGATCGTCCCTATGTTTTCAAATTATGTTGGAAAACACAGCCCAAAAGCCACATGTGTATACTATTAACTAGGGCTGAAACGAATCCTCGAGTAAACCTTGCGGGCAAACGTAAAGAGAATGTTGTGGCATGTGTCCATTGCAATATAGAGCTGGCACACCACAACTAGGGCCCTATGATTTCCGCGATGCAGAAAACGCGGAGGGAATTGCGGAATCCAATCATAAAAATGGATGTTACAGTTTAACACGGAATGGCAAGGAATTTGCCAAATTTTGAATGAATTAATCAAAAATAGGTCATTGCACTTACATCAAATCATGATATAGACTAATATTTGTAAAAAAAAAAGCTGGAACAGTTTATTTAAATATTAATCCTGCATGTTCTGCGTGTCTGTTCATGAATGGAGCAGAAAAGCGACTTCCTTTATCACACACACTGAAGCGCACGTGATGCTCACAGTGATTTCAGCGTCTGCTGTCTCACTAAATAAGGACATGAACACATGAACAACATCTCCAGAACTGCTCTGACAATCACTTCATGTGCATTTGACCGTTTGACTTGAGTAAAACTAGTGTCACATCACATACACAGAACTGTAAAGTTACGTCAACCCATCAAAATAAAAGTCTGGTTTAGTTTAAAGACAAGTATTTGCCAGATATGTATTACTATTGTTCAGCAGAATGTACATACCCTACTACAAAAAAAAAAAAAAAAATTCTAACATTATTTTTAAGGTTTAATCACACAACATTTCTTCAATGTTTTATTTTTAATAGTAAATCCCCTTTGTTTACCAAAAAGTTAAGTTTGCTTAATTTTCAATAATTAAAAGATAAATTTAATTAATGTTTTATGTGTTTAATGTTTAATGTGCATCTCAGTAAATGCTTTATTTAAAACCCCAACTGAATGGCACTTAAATGCACTTAATTCATCTGTCAACACTATTGTCATTGTTAACAGTACAAGTACAGACAGAGAAACAATGGGTAATAATTAAATGTTCATTTTTGATGTATGCATTGCATTCTATGCATTTAAAAAATGCATTAAAAAAAAAATCTGCACAGATTACCCAGAAAAAAACAGCATTAAGGGACCAGTGGACGGAGTTTGTTTTTACAGAGCATCAACGGAGTTGTGCAAGTGTTTTTGTTTGTTCCCTGCATTTCGAAGACGCTTGTTTTACAAACAAGGCCCAGTTTGACGATGGATTTGCGTATCGTTTATTTCTTAAGGATGATGCAATCCCAAGGAAAAAGGGTTACAATCGTGTGTTGGAACCGCATGCGGTGAGTAAAACTGCTTCAAATATCTCTGTGTTGTTAACTTAGCTATCGGCGCGTAAGAACATAAAGTAAACAACTTTTTTTTGCAAACTGCACTTTCCACATGTACACCTTAAAAAAAAAAAAAAGACGACAAAGTGGAACTTAGTCATTTTCCAAAACCGCTAAGCAAATATATACAGTTTCAATACATACCACATAGAGACATCGTTGCTGCTGCTCTTGTTAAATTTCAGCCTCTGGATCTGATTCTGGACCATAAATATACGGCTGAATCTGACTGTTAGCCATGGTTTGTTTTGGATGTTTTTTTCCTCACGGTAAAGTCACAGCTTCCAAACGCTCTCAACGCAAAAGCCTACTGGTGCTCGTGATTCTTTAGCTCCGCCCACACGTCACGCCTCCAGGCGCTCGTGTTTTTCTGGGAAAAACGGTACAGACTATCTTTCTCTTATAAATATAATAAAACTAACTTTTTGGAGTTATGAAGGATGCAGTACTACTCTATAGGTACTCAAGATTAACAGGATATTGAGTGAGAACGAGCATTTCACCCCCCCTTTAAGATGACCGCTCTGAATCTGACAGTTAAGTTGGTGTTTGTGTATAATTATTATTTATTTTTTCACCTTATTTCTCAGCTTGCACATTCTTACTTTAATTTTCCAATTTTGCAAGTTACAAAAACACACGCACAGCACTTCCATGATTCATCATCATCAGGGCAGACTGGCTCTAATCATGCCCGCGGCTTTCACAGATTGACTCGAGGATTACGCACAGAACTGGGACCTGACTGACTGTTTAAAATATGAACCCGAACCTGAACTCGTACAGGTTTTGGGTCCTTGGTTTTGGGTGGACCCTATATTGGTTTTGTTTTAACTCAGAGGGAGTGCCAGCCACACTGTATTTTCACACAAGAATTTTAAAAGACGATATCTCCATTTGCACTGAACTTTCACTGCTGAAACTTTGCAGATATTATTTATGCTCAAACAGCAACATTACACACTGTACAAAAAAATTGCTGTTAAAAAAACAACATATTCTGAGAGTAACCTGCTTTTTCATTAAAACAGTAAAATCCCGTAGAAAACAATGCATTCTGGGTAATATCTGTTGTTTTCGAGAAAGTAGACATCTGCAGTACTGTGAAGTTACAGCGCTCAGAGTTGACACTCCCTCATTCAATATTCCCTACATGAGTTTAGTAATATAGTCACTGAATAATTCAGGCACTGATGAACAGCTGCTGTTAACAAGCAGAATCGCTGATGGAAAGAGCGAGAAATGAAAAAAAAAAAGACTTAAACCACAGCTTTAGATGAAATCAACTGAAATAAAACATCAGAGGATGATTAAACAACTCACATTATACACATTATAATCTGACTTCATTTCTTTCTTTTTTTTTGCTGTGTTTGTAAAGCACTTTTTATATCTGTGATACTAAAAGATGACAAACTAATGTGACAGATCAAACAAATAAATAAAATATGCTCATATAATTTTTGGAACTTCAGTATCAATTAGACACACAGCGACATCAAGAATCAGCATATGAAGCTCAACAATCATGCCAATTTAAAGCTTCATGCCTATGCATGCAGGCATGCTGGGTATCAGCAGAGTACAAAACTCAACCATAACTCCCAGCATCCATTGCGGCTTGAATAAATCATGCAGCTGAATTGTCCACTTATTTATTTAATTCTTACTATGCGCTTTTGTTTTTGTCTAGAGTTTTAGTAGCTTGTATTGTTAAGTTCAGAGTTATGTTCTCTATTAGTGCTTTTGGATCTTAGTGCTGCATTCAACACTATTGACCACAACACTCTCTTGAATAGACTAGAAAACTTTGTTGGCATCAATGGAAGTGCATTAGCATGGTTTAAAACGTACTTAAATGACCGCCATCAATTCGTAGCAGTGAATGAAGAGGTATCATATCGATCACAAGTGCAGTATGAAGTACCTCAAGGCACAGTACTAGGGCCATTATTCTTCACACTTTACATGTCATCCTTGGGAGTTATCATTACGAACAAATGTTTTAGCGTTTACTGTTATGCTGAAAAAAGAGAGGAGTTAATTACAGGACCTAGAAACTCTGCATGTAATAACCTAGAACACTGTCTAAGACTTGATGGCTGCTCTGTCAATTCTTCACCATCAGTTAGGAACCTAGGCATGCAATTTGATTGCAATCTTTCCTTAGAAAGCCATGTTTCTAGCATTTGTAAAACTGCATTTTTCAATCTCAAAAATATATCTAAATTTTGACCTATGCTCTCAATGTCAAATGCAGAAATGTTAATCCATGCATTTATGACCTCAAGGTTATTGTAATGGTTTATTGGGTGGTTGTTCTGCACGCTTAGTAAACAAACTACAGTTAGTCCAAAATGAAGCAGCTAGAGTTCTTAATAGAACCAGGAAGTATGACCATATTAGCCCGGTCCTGTCCACACTGCACTGGCTCCCTATCAAACATCATATAGATTTTAAAATCTTGCTTATTACTTATAAAGCCCTGAATGGTTCGGCACCTCAGTATTTGAATGAGCTCTTGTTAAATTATGATCCTTCACATCGGCTGTGTTCTCAAAACTAAGGCAATTTGACAATACCTAGAATATCAAAATCAACTGCGGGCGGCAGATCCTTTTCCTGTTTAGCACCTAAACTCTGAAATAACCTACCTAACATTGTTTGGGAGGCAGACACACTCTTGCAGTTTAAATCTAGATTAAAGACCCATCTCTTAATAATAATAATAGTAAAAAAATTATACATTTTATTTATATTGCGCTTTTCTTATACCCAAAGCGCTACAAGTACAGTGCAAAAATAAATACATTAAAAATACATTAAAAAAGAAAAAGAAAACAACAAGAAGTATAACAGAATATACATTGAGTGTCACCAATTAGGACACAGACATCTTAAAAAGATGGGTTTTTAACTGTTTCTTGAAACTTGTTAGTGTTGGTGCATTCCTAACAGTTGAAGGAAGTGCATTCCACAATCTGGGGGCGGACACAGAGAAGGCTCTTTCACCCATTGTTTTCAGTCTACAAGAAGGCTGTTTAAGTAGAAGAGATTTGGCAGAACGGAGAGATCGAGAGGGCATATATAATGTAAGTAAATCACATATATATGATGGTGCAATTCCATGTACAGCTTTATACGTTAAGATAAGAGTTTTAAAATCAATACGGTCATGGACCGGGAGCCAATGCAGGTTCCTAAGCACCCCAGAGATATGGTGACGAAAAGGAGTATGTGTAAGAACACGAGCAGCTGAATTCTGTATATGTTGCAGGCACTTAATATATTTTGCTGGTAGCCCAAGATAAAGGGCATTACAATAATCAAGCCTAGAGGTCACAAGTGCATGGACAAGCCTTTCAGCATCAGGTAATGAAAGAAAGGACCTGATCCTAGCAATATTCCTTAGATGGAAAAATGCAGATTTTGAAATGCTCTTGATATGTGCTTCAAGTGTCAAGTGAGAATCAAAAATTACTCCAAGGTTACGTACTTGTGGTGATGCAGACAGTAGATTGTTTTCAATCTCCAAATTAAATGTTTTACCATTACAGGTAGCTGCAGGGGTACCAACTAAAAGAACCTCGGACTTTGTACCATTTAATTTAAGAAAATTCTGGTACATCCATAATTTAATTTCCTGGAGACAGTCAGAAAGGGTTTCTGATACACCTGTGATAGTTTTTGTGCTAATATAAATCTGTGTATCATCAGCATAGAAGTGGTACCCGAGACCATACTTTCTGATAATCTGCCCTAAAGGAAGCATGTAAATATTAAAAAGTATCGGGCCAAGGACAGACCCCTGAGGAACACCATGACACACCTGTCCAACGTTAGATTTATTATTTTCTAAAATAACAAACTGGGTACGATCAGTCAGGTAAGATTTAAACCACTCCAACACTGTTCCAGAAATACCAAGCCAGGTCTCGAGTCTCTCAAGCAGTATAGAGTGACACACCGTGTCGAAGGCTGCACTCAAATCTAAGAGCACCAAGATAGTAAGGGCACCAGAGTCAGCAGAGACGAGGAGATCGTTTATAACTCGGACCAAGGCAGTCTCAGTACTATGTCCAGAACGAAACCCAGATTGAAAAGGTTCTAAAAGCTCGTTCATGGACAAGTGTGAATGAAGTTGTGACACAACAACACGTTCCAAAACCTTCCCCAAAAAAGGAAGATGAAAGTGAAATGACATTCAGCCAAGTATGGTGACCCATACTCAGAATTTGTGCTCTGCATTTAACCCATCCGAAATGCACACACACAGAGCAGTGAACACACACACACACACTGTGAGCACACACCCGGAGCAGTGGGCAGCCATTTATGCTGCGGCACCTGGGGAGCAGTTGGGGGTTCGATGCCTTGCTCAAGGGCACCTAAGTCATGGTATTGAAGGTGGAGAGAGAGCTGTTCATGCACTACCCCCACCCACAATTCCGTCCGGCCCGAGACTAGAACTCATAACCCTTCGATTGGGAGTCCAACCCTCTAACCATTAGGCCACGACTTCCCCAACAGGCCAATATCTAGGCCCATTAGATATTGGCCTGTAATTAGACAGATCAGACACATCACACCCAGGCTTTTTGAGAACTGGTGTGATGGAGGCAACCTTAAGGGCTTGAGGAACAAGTCCAGTGGTAATGGAAGTATTAACAATGTTCAAAATGAGAGGACTGATAGCTGGCAGACACTCTTTGAGAACATGAGTTGGAATAGGATCCAAGGTACAGGTAGAGGAACTCATAGTCATAATTAATTTGGAAATGTAATCAATGGTGACCGTTTCAAAACTAGAGAACCAAGTAGACGGACAATTTAAAGGCTGAATCTCAGGAGGTGCACTTAGAGAGGCACAAGTAATAGACTGATAAATATTATCAATTTTTTCAGCAAAAAAATTCAAAAACGTATTGCACTGCTGCACAGTGGAACAAATAAGTGAATTGGAAGGTTTATGAAGTTTGTTGATTACTTTAAACATCTTATTTGGATTAGCAGTACCATCATTAATGATCTGAGAGTAGTATTCAGTTCTTGCTATTTTGAGGGCATCGCTGTACTGAACCAATTGCTCATCATACATAAGTTTATGGACAGTGAGCCCTGATTTTTTAAATTGTCGTTCCAACTGACTATTTTTTGCTTTTAGAACCCTGAGCTCAGTAGTAAACCAGGGTGATGATTTCAAAAATGAAACAACACGTTCCTTCTTGGGGGCCAGCACATCTAGAGTTGATGATAAAATTGAATTATAATGATCAACAGTATTTCCTGCAGAACTGTCATTTATCATACATGAAAATTGATTAAGATCGATATTTTTAAGATTCCTAAAACTAATAACCCTCTTTTGTAGTTTTTGCAGAGAAACAGATAAGATAAAATCAAGAGCTTATGGTCACTAATACACAAATCTTTACCTTCAAGCTGATTTATATCAGCACCAGCTGTACATACTAAATCCAGTGTATGACCTTTTCCATGAGTTGGAAATTTGACATGCTGTATCAGGTTAAAACAGTCTAGAATCTCCATCAAATTAGCAGTATGATTACAACTGGGATTGTCAACATGAATGTTAATATCTCCAATAAGAATCATAGATGGACAAAGGGGATTCACAAATGCAATTAGCTCTGTGAGTTCATCAAAGAACAGAGGGTTACTCTTTGGTGGCCGATAGATAAACAAGATCAGAACAGGAGAAGCACCGCTAATTTTAAAAACAATACTCTCAAACGATAAAACAGAAGGAACAACAATTTCAGTTACAGAGACAACAGAACTGTACACAACAGCAAGGCCACCGCCTTTTCCAGTTGCTCTGGATTTGTCAAGATATCTATATCCCGGTGGAGTACATAAATTAAGATTTAAAAAGTCATTCTGTTGGTGCCAAGTTTCAGAAATACAGAAGACATCAAGTTTTTTATCCAAGATGATGTCATAGAGTAAATCAGACTTTTTGTTTAAAGAGCGTACATTGAGATGGGCAAACCTGATGGAATCAGGGCGTACTTTATCAGAGTATGTTGTAGACACTTGTTGTGGATAACATAAGTTTGCAGGGCAAACACCACGAGAGATGTTTTGTTTAATATCAGTACATGCGGGACGGGAACATAAGACCTTAATGTCAGTCCCTGTGATGTTAAAATTCCGCTGTGAACCCCTATGAACATATTTAGGCCGACGTAGAAGGTGAAGTGATCGTAAAGTTTCACAAACACGTATATTGAGCCCCAACTGGTGTTTCTGTGAAAGCAGTTCAGGCAGAGAGTACCTTATCATAGCGTGGTCCGGGTGTTTGAGGATCCGCTCTCCACAGAGCCCAGTCACTGGCAAAATACAGATGACAGCAGATAGCAGACAGATCCACATAGCAATGTCAAAATAAGGACAAAGATGTAGTGATGAGCCTAAAATCAGAGACTGCTACACAGGACACCGTTAGATCCAGTCTAAAATGTCCGAGTAAATCCAAAAGCGTTGTAATAAAACAGATCTTCTGAAGCACGGTTACACGAGCAGGGTGAGCACACAGGAGTGAAAAATCCAGGCACAGCGTGAGTGTGTCCGAAACCAGTCAGGAATGTGGTAGCACAACCAAAGGATGGAATCCAACAATAACGTATAATAATAAATAAATAAACAATGAAAAATAAAAAACAATTAAAATTGCAGAGTGGAGAAGCGGCAACCAAACATGCCAGCGTTCTCTCCACCGGAAGTGATGACCTTCTTACTCTTTAACCTGGCTTACACATAACATTCTAATTTTAATATCCAAATCCGTTAAAGGATTTTTAGGCTGCATTAATTAGGTAAACTGTGACCAGGAACACTTCACATAACACATGATTTTCTTACTACATCATTAGAAGAATGGCATCTACGCTAATATTAGTCTGTTTCTCTCTTATTCCGAGGTCACCGTAGCCACCAGATCCAGTCTGTGTCCAGATCAGAGGGTCACTGCAGTCACCCGGATCCAGTACGTATCCAGACCAGATGGTGGATCAGCACCTAGAAAGGACCTCTACATCCCTGAAAGACAGCGGAGACCAGGACAACTAGAGCCCAGATACAGATCCCCTGTAAAGACCTTGTCTCAGACGACCACCAGGACAAGACCACAGGAAACAGATGATTCTTCTGCACAATCTGACTTTGCTGCAGTCTGGAATTGAACTACTGGTTTCATCTGGTCAGAGGAGAACTGACCCCAACTGAGCCTGGTTTCTCCCAAGGTTTTTTTCTCCATTCCGTCACAGATGGAGTTTCGGTTCCTTGCCGCTGTCACCTCTGGCTTGCTTAGTTGGGGTCACTTCACTCATTAACAATGATATCATTGACTTGATTGCAAATTATTGCACAGATACAATTTAAACTGGACTGAGATGATGACATCACTGAATTCAATTATGAACAGCCTTTAACTGTCATTTTGCATTATTGACACACTGTTTTTCTAACTAACGTTGTTCAGTTGCTTTGACACAATCTTTTTTTGTTTAAAGCACTATATAAAGGTGACTTGACTTGACCATTGTTTAGATTCATACACTGATACTTGATGTGCGTGTTTTATAGCCTTTATGGACTAAACTTTTTTCTTCTTTTTTTTTTTTGTAGTGAGTGATGTGCTTAAAAATATTTCATAAAATACTGTTTATTATTTCACTCTAATTTAATATTAGAACATTGTTACATGAGAATCAATGGACAAGATTAGGAAACCTAGTGTTTAAAGACGATGTCATTACAAAAGCATAATCAATTATAAAATTTTTGCCTTGGTCATTCTTTTGCCACAACAAATGTGTTCAAAAACACATGGCTGTGGCAGACAAACAAAAGTTAATGTTATACAGTTAAGGTTCAAGAGCCCAACTAAAGAGGGATGAGACTGCCTATAGAGATGAGATTCTGAGACTATCAAAGTGGTGTTCAGCCAACAACCTGACATTTAACACTACCAAAAAATCCTTGACTTTAGAAGCCACAGGGCAGATCCCACTCCATACATCAATGGAGACTGCATAGAGAGGGTTCAGACATTCAAATTCCTCAGCAAAATCATCTCAGCAGATTTCACATGGTCAGCCAACACCATGGCAGTCATCAAGAAGGAACAGCAGCACCTTCACTTCCTAAGAATGCTGAAGTAGAACAACTTGAATAAGAAGCTGCTGGAGACTTTCTATCGGTCTGCAGTGGAGAGCCTGCTGACAAACTGTATCATAGTATGGTATGGCAGCTTTACTAAGGCAGAGAGAAAAGGAATACAGCGGATCATCAACACCACGCAGAGGATCATTGGCTGCCCTCTTTCCTCTCTGAAGGACCTTTACAACTCCCGCTGCCTCAACAGAGCTCAGAACACTGAAAAAGAACAGTCTCACCCTGGTTCCCACCTGTTGCCCTCCGGCAGGCACTACAGGTGCATAAGACCATGGACAAACAGGACCAGAGCTATAATGTCTCTCACACACACACACACAAAATTAGTGACATGACATTCAGCCAATTATGGTGCCCCATACTCAGAATTGGTGCTTTGCATTTAACGCATCCAAAGTGCACACACAGCTGTGAACACACACCCAGAGCAGTGGGCAGCCATTTATGCCTGGGGAGCAGTTGGTGGGTTCGGTGCCTTCCTCAAGGGCACCTCAGTCGTGGTATTGCAGGCCCGAGACTCGAACCCACAACCCGAGGGTTAAGAGTCAAGCTCACTAACCACTAGGCCACATTTCTGTGCAATTATGCAATGTTTTTCTATATCTTATTCCCTCAGAACAGTTTAGCAATATATTTTAGTGCAATATCTTCAATATCTTTTAGTGTAATGTTTTTATGTTTTTATTTAATTTTTTTCCCATTTATTTTATATCTATTCCTTCAGTGCACTGTGTAATGCTAGTAATACTATGTAATAATTTTACTAGGAGCCAGAAGTTTACCTCATATCAGTGCAATAATCATTTTAACAAGCTGTCACTTAATATTAATCTATTTTTAGACACAAACAATTATTTCTATTTCATTCTCGTCTTAGCTTAAACTTTTTAATTGTACATCTCTTTTGTATCATGTATATTTCTTTTTATTTTATTTTGTATATTATGTACAACGCACCTTACGCAGAAGCTCTGCAATTTCATTGTCTCTTGTGTACAATGACAATAAAGTATTCTAATTCTAAAGCAAACACTGCACCATCATGGTAGTGCCCAAAAACAACAACACCTAAATCTCTCTTAATTCTCAATTTGTATTCATGCAATGTGAAGCTGGTGATGCCATTTATAAAGTTTGTTTAATCAGATCTTAAGAGATTTAATGTTGCCTTTTATTTCAGTTGATTTCATCTAAGGCTGTGGTGTCTGAAGTCAGTTGTAGTTCTTGTGTTTCTCTTTTCTTCACTGATTCTGTTTGTTAACAGCAGCTGTTCATCACTAATGCTCAATCAGCACTTAATCACAGAATTATCTCATTAACTTCACTGATTCAATATTACTCTAAAGCGGAGTTCAGACTGTACGATTGTCAAAGTAGTCGGGTCACTGTTCTTTTCACACTGCATGACTATCTTGTCATGCATTCAGTCACTGCTGTGTTCACACTGCACGATGGATCGGCGGCAGAAGGTTTCACACTGCATGACGGTCAGGGTATATTCTGGCAAACTGTTTATCAATCACGTTTGCAATTGGCAAAGCAATCTGTGGTACACGTCACTACCAACACGCGATGGGTCACTCTCAAAGCACAAAGTTCCTCCGTGTTTTCAGCATGATACCATAGAAAAGTACGAGGTTTGAGAAATATAAGGCGGGGGAACAATTACAATATTTTTGATCTTAGAGTTAAAGTTCATGCAAACAGATATTAATAGACAAGTTTCAGTCAAATAATTGTTTAGGCCTATAACAAAACCCAGTGTTAAAGCGGAGCATGAACATTTATATTTGGAACATTATAATACTGTAGGCTATCCAATATGCAGTCACTTCTGTGTAGGCTATTCATTGCGGGGATAAGAACACAATTTTATTAGGGATCACCTGCATAGTTATGTCCAATAACAACATAACAATATAAGAAAACTTTGGCTATGGTTTAAATGTCCTTTGAATAGGGGTGTAACGATACGCGTATTCGTATTGAACCGTTCGGTACGACGCTTTCGGTTCGGTACGCGGTACGCATTATGTATACCGAACGGTTCGTTGGAGTAATTAATTATATTTGAAAAAAAAGAGAGAGAAAGAAATATAATGATATGCGTTCAACAAGGTAGCCCAATAACCCAAACAACGTAACAGGCAACGCCCCTGACACTCCCGAAGAAGAAAAAAACACCATCTTATATGTTTATGTTAGGCTACTCAGCAGGCGCTCGCTCACTCAGTACACGCTGAAGGCTCGTTGCAAAATAGCCAATGCGTTTAACAGACTAGAAATGAGAAGATCCTCCAATAACCAACAGGTCTGGTGTTTGGGTGCACTTTGGATTCCCTTTAAGCTATAATGGTGATGGCAAGAGAGTGGTGGATAAAAAAAACAACGGTATGTCGCATCTGCAACATGACAGGGTACACCAGCGGGATTACAAAAAAAAAAAAAAAAAAAAACCAGCAGGAATATCTGGGATATATGCGTCAGTACTATCTGGGAAAAGACGAAAAAAAGGAGAAACATGCACGCAGCAAACTATCCCTGCAGCATTTAGACACTATAGCTTACAGGGAATCCAACCCAAACACCAGACCTGTTGGTTATTTTAGGATCTTATATTTCTGGTCTGTTAAATGCATTAGACATTTTGCAACGAGCCTTCAGCGCGTGCTGAGTGAGCGAGCGCCTTAGGGGCCGTTCACATATCGTGCCTAAAAACGCATGGAAAACGCTAAGCGCGTCTTTCTCCTGAGGCGTCTGTCTTTGCTAAGCAACAATGACGTGCTCTCTCCATGAGACGCGGAAATTTCAGCAAAGGATAAATGGATTTGCAGCTCTAAAAATCGCTTGCAGTAGCTCTGCTACTGAATTTATTTCAAAATTGCAATCCATATACAACTATGATCAGCTGTTCCTTCATCTTGGCTGAGCTCTCAACGTTGTTACGGGAAAGGATGAAGCTGATTGGTTAGTTCTTGTCACATGACCCGCGGTGCGCTTGCGGCATTCTGAAAAGTTGAGATGTTTTTACATTTTGCTGTATCTAAAACGTATCGAACCGAACCGAACCGTGACATCAGTGTATCGTATCGAACCGAACCGTGAATTTTGTGAACCGTTACACCCCTACCTTTGAAATAACGCTAACACGTGTTTTGGTATGGTGGAAATTTTAAGTAGATTATTAATTATATATATATATATATATATATATATATATGACGTAAAATATACCTGCAGGGCTCCAGTTGTCAGGGAAACGCATGACTCAGTTGCAGGTAACAGTTTATTTAGCCCTCACTGGGCAAACAGGAAAAACAAAAGAATGACTACTCCACAGAGCAGAGCAAAAGAAACCTCTCTGCGGAGACCAGTCAAAGCGTCTTCTGTGACGCAACGTCAAATCACATCTACCAGAGCGTCATCGGGGACGCAACGTCAAAGTCACACTGAGCTGGGAATCCTTGGGACACAACGTCAAAGGCTCACCAAAATCCCTGAATGGAAGGACAGAGTGCAGAGAGGAGCTGGGGTCAGGTCTCAGAAGATCCAACAGAAAGGTGATGAAGGGACCGGAGGCAGAACCAGTCTAAACTGACAGGAACAGTTCCAGAGGGAAAAAACACAAATCCAAAAAACACCTGGAGCCTAAAACTTGACAAGGCAGGACTAAGCGGACAGGACAAGACAAGACAAGACAAGACGATCACACTCGAAGCACAAAACAATCACAACGGTCTGACAAAAGACAGAGCACGAGAGGAACTGAAATAGAGGAGAGCTAATGATGAAGGAGTGGCTACAGGTGTGACGGAACACAGGCAATTAAGGGTAATGAGTGGGAGGGGGAAGAAACACTGACAGCAGAACACATGAGCTGTCAAAACAAAACCCATGTGTTCTGAGACTGGACACACAGACAACAAGACAAAAATACAGCAACACAGACCTAAGTCATGACACCAGTAGCATTTCCAACCTCTGCAGTATGTCCATTTCAGCTGTTGATGGCATGGCAATCTTCGTGTTGTGTGTGGTGAGGACATCCCTGTTCGTTTCCGTTAATTAATTAATGTGTTAATGCAAAGAAAACAAGTAAATAGAATTTAGAAAAGAATACAGAAAGCTAGTGTTGAAGTTTAGGTTTGTTTCATTTTTTTTTTTTTTAATAGAAAAACTAACATTTAGAAAATGAATGAAGAGTGCCAGAGGGTCAAGTGTTTGTTTTTTTTGTTTTTAATAATAATAAAAAAAAATATATATACAAACCCGATTCCAAAAAAGTTGGAACACTGTACAAATTGTGAGTAAAAAGGGAATGGAATAATTGACAAATCTTTTTTGAGATGTGTTGATGCCATTCAATTTAAAATCAACAGATTTTTCCCTTAAAATGATACATTTTCTCAGTTTAAACATCTGATATGTCATATATGTTGTATTCTGAATAAAATATTGACATTTGAAACTTCCCCATCATTGCATTCTATTTTAATTCACAATTTGTACAGTGTCCCAACTTTTCTGGAATCGGGTTTGTAGTTTAAATAGAGAGTACTAGAGTTCGAGGGTGAATAAAGATGGAAGAGATGTGTTTTTGGATGTTTCTTGAAGATGCATGTGCATTTCTGAATGTGTTACGTACCCCTTTAAAAAAAGATCTAGGGATGAAAGGGGTGTGACATATAAACTGTGGAGAGAGACTGCCATCTTCAAGTTCCAGGGCTGACACACAAGAAAGCTCAGTAACACCAGTTTGAGCAAACAAACAGAGGTATTTTATTTAACAGAATGGAAAAAAAGATACGTAAGGCTTCAGGAGAGGAAAGGCCAAAACAATAAACAAAAGTTTCTCTAAGGTTTTAAGTATTAACTTACCTATCAAAAGAAAGGGTAATTTCTAAAATAAATGACATCCACCTCCCTACAAGATAATATTCCACTTGCACTTAAGCAGTTAAACAAAAAACTGAGACACTCTGCTACTCTCAATAACTTCACTTTTACACTATAGGTGAAGAAATCAACAAACACTTAGGTAGACAAGAGTTTAAACAAGAGCTTAAATCACAACACTGGAACTGGAAGATGGCAGTTGCAAGGATGGAACACCTCAGCCTCTCACCCTGGACTGCAGCTCTTGGGGGTTCTTTTATACTCCAGCCAACAAGCTCAAAACATGAGTCGAAACACTATGGTATTGTGCTGAAAACATGGAGGAACATTGTGCTTTGTGAGTTACCCATTGCGTGTTGGTAGTGGTGTGTACTACAGATTGCTTTGCCATTTGGTAAACAGTTTGCCAGAATATGCCTTGACCCATGACTTTACAATATGAAGGATTGCCGACAACTCTGTCTGGCACGCAAACTACGATGAGATGTGACAAGGAAACAATGCAATATCATGCATAAGACCAGAGTTCTCACCTGAGACTGGGATTTTTATTAAAAATAGTAGCCCGCAAGAAGCTTGCAATACCAATTTCCTTTGCGCTGATTTACAGAGACAACGAGAAAAAGAAAAGAAGCCATTCTTGCTGATATTGTGGTCTATAACTCCTCTCCAAACTCTACTGCTCTGTATCTTGCTCTCTCATTGGCTATCGATCATCGCGTATGTAGTTTTCATTCAGAACACTTTTTAAACAGCATGATTTTGAATCGCAGACAGGTCCAGATATTTAGCATGCCAAATATGTCACGGGCGTCAGCGACTTGTCGGCAATTCTCTCAGATCGCGTCCTTGCTCATTCACACTGCAGGGTTGTCACTCACATTAACGAGCACCAATTTGCCTGTGATTTTCTCAAAACCTGTCAGCGAGTCAAAAACTGGGCTAAAATCGTGCAGTCTGAACTCGGCTTAACACTCTGTAGTGTGCACATTATAAGTGTTCGCTTAAAACTTTAGGTCAAGATGGAAGATGAAAAAAAAACAGCATTAAATGTAATTTTACAGTAATAAACTGCAAATAATTTACAGCAACAGCAGAAAAACAGCTATTTATTGGCAACCGTGTTATTAACAAGTTATTTTCACTGAAATATTGGTGAAGGTCCATAGAAAAAACTTTATGCAAAGTCATGAACTGATAATGAGGGTAAATACTTAACTGTTAGTTTAATGTAGTTTTGTGGTTCACCATTGTGCTGGAGAGTAGAGTCTGTGCTTCAGTCAATGATGAGCCACAAACACTGATGTTCTGCTGCTTTATATAAAGACAGTAAATGTGGAGTTAATGTTAATACAGTGATGATCTCTGTGTTAAGTACTTCATCACATACGTGTACTATGTAACAGTGAAGTACAACGATTTGAGTTAAAGTCATGTTTTTAGTTACATTACTTTTACATTACTTCAAGACATATTTTTTCTCTCAGTGGATTGAAATAAAATACGTTCACAGTACTGTCCCTTTATGAATTTGAAACATGATGAGATGTGAATTAAAGGTACATAACAGGCAATCCTGCTTCCAGTAGATTACTGATATTTAACAGCAAATTTTTTTACATTGTGCATTTCACATGCAGCAATTAACTGTAATTTGTTTCGCTGTATTATACTGTAATCTATTTTACAGCAATTAGAATGATTTTAAAGGATTTTTTTGGCATCTTTTTAGTAATATACTGTAAATTCTACAGAAATGTATTTACAGTGCACTGATATTAAAAAAGTGAAATCGCAGTAAACCACCCATTTAAATGTATGCTCCTTTCAAGCATTGTCGTCATCTAAATTGCACGTTCCAAACATATACAAATACAATACAACTGGAATATTGACAATTAGTGTGTAATCTGTAATCCTAGTGGGAATCCAATACTGAATATATATATATATATATATATATATATATATATATATATATATATATATATATATATATATATATATATACATACATATATTTCCGGTTCTTAATGCAGGCTTAACAACATGACCCCACATCTCATTGTATACTACATATTTTCAATGAAATGTAATTGCAGCATACAGCTGGAGAAAAACATGCTTCAAATCCTAGAGTTAATATTTCTTGATGAAGTGAGACTTACATTTAGACTCTAGACTGACTGTCCTTAGCCCCTTCTGTAGTGGTATTTTTTTTTTTTTTTTTTTTTTTTTACAAACTAATATTAACAAATAAGTTTTTGCATACTGTACCCTATATAAAAAGAAGACAATTTCCTCTATATACTGCAAAATAAATTAGTAGATGTAATTAGAGTTATTAAAAACATGTTTGACTATCAAGTTAGTATAAATAACTTTCTAGACTCTTTTGCTGCATATTTTGGCGGTTACCTAACAGCAACAGCTGTTCGCTATGATTATGGAAGAGGCTCTCAAGCTTCCAGATGTTCTCCAGAAGGTCACTTTGGGAGGGCAATTGGCTAAGAGATCTCTGCAAGGTCTCAGAGTGCTCCCCCAGACGAGTCACATTCTCCAGCAGTGCCTCTTCCCTCTTTGAGGATGCATGGGATTTTGATACTGGAAAAGGTGAAAAGTAAAAAAAAAAAAAAAAAATAGTTATTTTATATTGACATTCATGAAACAAATCCCACAACTCTACTTACCTGGGCACAGTTTAATCACTGCAACCAAACTAATACATAACTTGCACTAAACTTAGATAACTACTTAGATAACTAACTAAAATTGTATACACTACATTACTGTACTTATTGTATAAGTACATTTATTCATATGTATACTGTATACTGTACTTTAGTATAACCAAATTAATGTGAGAGACACTATAAATTGGTATACTTAAAGTCTGCTAAATTGAGACAACTAATTTCGAAGTTGTATTAAAGTAAATAAACTGAAGTTGTATTAAATATACTTGTTTGTGCTAAAGTGGAACTATTCCAATTGTATTTAAGTACCTTTAAATATCCTTTGTTTTATTTCATTTTTGAAATGCAGTATTCATTCAGCATAAACTTCAAATATGTTTGGTGACATTATAATTACAATTCAGTTAAACTGTAAGAGTATTGAACATACATTAATATTTTACTAATAACAAACTGAGGTTATACTATTCCCTTACTTTAAAAAATATTGCAATAGCATTCCAAGTAAACTTGGAGTTTGCTATTGGGACAATTATTGTGTGCTTCTTATACAATAAATAAACCTTTATAAACAAAATGGCCTTTACTAACACCCCAATATGGAGCCCCTCACATAACATTCAAGAAAAAAAAAAAAAATATATAGGCACGATTTACTGATTCATTCCCTCGATTTGCTAAATTGTGTACATGATATATAAATCGAGAGAATTAATTAGTAAATTGTGTGCACGATTTAGCCTATTTTTTTTTTCCTGCATGCCATGTGCGGGGCTCCGTAACCCAAGCATACAAGTCAACTCAATTATCCAGAGAACATCAGTGGAACACTGGACACAGACATTTTAACATTGGCTGAGGGAAACTCTGCAGACTGGATTCAAACCTGGGTCGCTGCCACACCTGTGCACTCACTTTAAGCACCACCAAAGCAGACATGTGCTGTGATAAACTGCAGTTACTTTGCAGTCTTTCTGTAATGTTACAAATACTACTATAAGTAAACAGTTTTTTTTCTATCAGTGACAGCACAAATTATATGGACTTAAAGACTGTGAATCACCAAAAAGTCTAAATATAGGCGCAGTAAGTGGTGCGTGGAAATAAACATGTAGAACACGAAAGTGTTAAACTTGAAGCTGTTACAAAGTCAGCGGATACAACATTTAATATCATCTGCAGAATGTTTTGCTTCCCTTTTATCTGACATGATCTGTCACTAACTCTGCAGAAAACAACTGGATAATCCGACATAACAATAGTTCTTGTACATGCACTAAAACACAGACAGTTCTGTTAGTTGGTGAAAGAATGTGAATGTACAGAACTGCTTATGTTTCAGTGCATGCAGAAGGAATAAACCCAACTGTAACATATCTGCCCATTGTCTCTGCATGCTTCGACTCTCACTGCGCTGCACAAATGTTAATATAAAATGCAATTAAAGGGGGGGTGAAATGCTCGTTTTCACTCAATCTCCTGTTAATCTTGAGTACCTATAGAGTAGTACTGCATCCTTCATAACTCCAAAAAGTCTTTAGTTTTAGTATATTTATAAGAGAAAGATAGTCTGTACCGATTTTTCCCGGAAAAACACGACCGACTGGAGGCGTGACGTGTGGGCGGAGCTAAAGAATCACGAGCGCGAGTAGGCTTTTGTGTTGAGAGCATGTGGAAGCTGTGACATTACGTGAGGACAAAACCAACCAAAACAAACCATGGCTAACAGTCAGATTCAGCGTATATTTATGATCCAGAATCAGATCCAGAGGCTGAAATTGAACAAGAGCAGCAGCAGCAACAGCGTCTCTATGTGGTATGTACTGAAACTGTATATATTTGCTTAGCGGTTTTGGAAAATGACTAATTTCCACTTTATGTCGTCTTTTTTTTTTTTTAAGGTGTACATGTGGAAAGTGCAGTTTGATGCCAACATCGCATGTTGTTTACTTGATGTGCTTACTCGCCGATAGCTAAGTTAACAACCCAGAGATATTTGAAGCAGTTTTACTCACCGCATGCGGTTCCAACACACGATCGTGACCCTTTTTCCTTGGGATTGCATCATCCTTAAGAAATAAACGATGTGCAAATCCGGCGTCAAACTGGACCTTGTTTGTAAAACAAGCATCTTCGAAATGCAGGGAACAAACAAAAACACTTGCACAACTCCGTTGATGCTCTGTAAAAATAAACTCCATCCACTGGTCCCTTAATGCTGTTTCTCTTTAGGTAATCTGTGCAGGGTTGTCTTGCCCTGGCAACCAAAAACACATTCCTTTTGTGACATTTGGCGACGCTCTCGCTCTGATCAGTGAAGTCTGTTGTGCTCTCAGTGCTCTGCTATACGGGAGCGCACGCTCTTCCGGCAGACGTGCGTCAGGACCCAATTTAAGGAAATTCCACTCCATCTAACGTCACACAGAGCCATACTCGAAAAAAACTTTCCGAAACTTGTGACAAACCGGAAGAGTTTTTTTTGGAGCAAAAATACTCCTTCAAACGTACAACTTTATTTTTGAAACTTTGTCCATGTTTAGCATGGGAATCCAACTCTTTAACAGTGTAAAAAACTCAGTATGCATGAAATAGCATTTCACCCCCCCCCCCCCTTTAAATGTTTTAGCGGTTTGGTAGTGGATTTATTTAAATTGTTTTAATACTTTTGTCACTTTTCATGTAGTTAACGTCTTTGGATTTATTTTACATTTTAACTTTTTGTGTAGTTTTGATTGCTGGACAGAATAATTTAAATAATTTGCTTAATAAATCATAATATTTTGACAGCCTGAAGGTCTGTACATTGCCAAGTGCAATGTTGTCGTTGTTAGTTCTGCAGTCGGGACAATAAAGAACTGTTAATGGAAAGAAAGTGTGTCAGTAGAGGTGCATTGGAGAGTATTGGGAATATATTAAAGTAATAAACCTTCTGATCAAGTTCATGAATTTCTTTCACCATTTCAAATCCTTGACTAGATGTTGTATATAAGTATATGTTACCTTGAACCACAAAAGTCATAAGGGTCATATACATCATCTGAAAGCTGAATAAATAAGCTTTCTGTCGATGTATGGTTTGTTAGGATAGGACACCATTTGGCTGAAATGCAGCTATATGAAACTTGAAAACTGCAAAAAAAAAAAAAAAAAGAGCATGCACAGAGAAGTCCAAATTAAACAATTCCCCATCGTAAGTACACATTGATGACTTAAGACACGAAATGAGCGGTTTGCGTGAGATAAAAGAACTGTATTTATATAGTTTTTACATCTTATACACAACCACATCCAAGTGATCTGAGGGCGCGTGTGCGTCCTGATGTGACGTGCGTGCGCGCTCTGGCTTAGTCTGTGCAATCGCTGGAAGTGATCTCTCGCGTGTGTACGTCACTCATTGTTTACTCATTGTTTCATTGTCTGCACTGTCTGAAATACAATGCAGTAATTGTAATTAATGAATTGGTTTATAATGCACCCTATAATCGTTGCGATAATAATACAAATACAACACATTACTCACTCTATTGACAGCGTGCCATTGGGTCCCTCTATCAAAATATCAAAATGGAAAGTACTACGGAAACAAAGACACATACATCTTGGATGTCCTTGAAGTAAGCTAAAACATACCAAAATTTTATTTGAAAATGAACTATCCCTTTAAAGTTGTCAAAATGAAGTTCTTAGCAATGCATATTACTAATCAAAAGGAAATAAATCTTGTAAGGTCTTCTAAGGTGCTCCTGAGGCTTTTTTTTTTTTTTTTTTTTTTTTGTTAGTCTAAGGTCATATATAAATGTAAAGCTACTTTACAACCATGCAAAATTGAAACTATTTGGCATGTGGTTAAATTATTGAAAAAGTAAAGTTCATAACTACACAAAGTACTGCATCTTTATGAATTATGATTATAATTGTTTGCAACTCAAAACATTTTTTTTTTTTATCCATACTACTTTTATACTCAAGTATAACTCAAATACAGTGTATTGTATTGTACATTTAATCATAACTACAATAAATTACTGAAGTGTTACTTCAGTGTTTAACAAATCAATGTGTTTTATTTGCAAATCACCCATTGATGCATTTGTGCTGTAGGCAAAAGTTGTGTTTGTAAACTCTACACTTAGAGCACCTGTTAGGAGAAACATACTGGATGTTTCAATAAATATACCTCACATTTTCTTTGGTTTGCCCAAAAAAAGAAAGTCTCATCTTAAAAAAAATAAATAAATAAATAAATTACACAGCATCATCTTAAAATAATTTAATCATTCTCACATTTAATTTAGCCTTTAGCTGCAATGAGTTTCTAGGCTCTAAAGGTTTCTTCTGAAAAAAATGTGCCAAATCTGAAACACAGATTTTCCCAATAATTTGCAATCTACTGAGTTCAGATGTTTAGCAGAAGTACAGCAAAACTGACTGTTGGTGAATTTCAGAGCTTCAGAGAAATATAAGGTGAGTAGACACTGATTTATCAAGCCTCCTTCACTGAACATATTGTAGACTATATTTAGGGTCGATGTTAAAATAACATTATTAAAATACTTGAGACATTTTGAAGAGGTGAAAGAACAAACAAATATCAATACACAGTATGTTATATTGCTTTTTGTGCCATAGTCTTAGGTGAGAACGCCCACAACTTAAATTATATTACAACATACAATGCAAGATGTGTTGCTTCATTCATCCCCTATTGACTCTAGTTGTTGGGATGAGTGAGCAAGGACATGTCATTGGGGTTATGAAGTGGTGTCCTCTTTCAAAAGTTACGTCCAAATTAGTTTATATAGAGTAAGTATGTGTGAAAATCAATTTTAACAAGTTTTAAACGTAGTAGATGGAATTAAGAACCCAGTCAGTGTACTTTATTAAATATAAATTTATATATTTCATCCCCAAATGCATTTGTAAAAAGTATAGTATTTTACAAATGAATTTGTAGTGCACTAAGTTTGTGCTTGATGAAAGCATGAAATAACTACATTTAGAATGCATTTTCAGTTTATATAGACATGTCAGTCTATTTATAGAATACTTTACATGAAATAAATATATTTTAAATACAATTAAGTATATTTATTTTTCACTATAGTAGCATTGACCTCACAACCTAACCTAACATACTATTTTATGCGAGATGATACTACCTTAACATTTAAATAGTCTTCTAAAGTTATTGTTGTTATTGTCTAGATTTGTGTACATGCTCAATGCACAGACAGGCTCTCGCACCAGAGAGAGAGGGAGGAGTCTAGAAGCAGAAACACCTGCAGCCCCCAAACCCAGAGACCCCTCCGAAAAACAGTACAGCTATAACCCCAGCTGAGAAACAGCCAGTGAAAACAAAGGCTGATATTGGCATTCTCTTGGAGTCCAAGGGGAAGTTCATACAAGGAAAAAGACTGTTTCCAGGCCACTGATATTATACTTCTACAGGAGACATGGAGAAGGGCAGACAAAATCACCCACTGCCCACCCAACTATAGAGAAATCATCCCACCATCACTCAACACAGTCTGACAAGGAAGAGACTCAGGAGAACAAATAATCAGAATCAGAATAAGAAGAGTTTTATTAGCAAGTATGTTTACACACACAATGAATTTGACTTGATGACAGGAGCTTCCAGTGAAGAAGAAAGTACAGATATAGTAGACATACATTAAAATGGAGACATACATAGAAATAACACAGTAGGGATGCAATATAACACTAACATATATATAAAAAATATAAAAAAAAACAATGTGCCTAAATAATGTACTAAAAATACAGAAATAGATGTACAGAAAAAAAATTGTTTAGATAAATGTAGAATTGTAGAAATGCAGATATGTTTTTACAAAGTGTTCAATTTAATATAAATATGTCAGATAACTATGTTAATTGTGATGGATAATGTATATTTTTGAAGATTAATTGTTCAGGTTGAATAAAGCCTGCAGGAAAAAAACAGTAATGTGCCTGGCTGTTCTGGTGGTCAGTGCTCTGTAGCGCTGACCAGAAGGCAACAGTTCAAAGGGAGAATGGGCTGGGTGTGAGGGGTTCAAGGGTCTTTTTTTAAGCCCTTTTCCTCACTCTGGAGATGTAAAGATCTTGGAGGCTGAGCAGAGGGACATCAGTAATTCTCTCAGCAGTCCTGACTGTCCGTTGTGGTCTCTTGATGTCTGATTTGGTAGCTGAACCAAACCAGACAGTTATGGATGAACACAGGACAGATTCAATGATGGCAGAGTAGAACTGTTTAAGTAGCTCCTGTGGCAGGTTGAATTTCCTCAGCTGGCAAAGTAAGTACAAATTCTGCTGGGCCTTTTTTGCAATGTCCTCAGTTTCCCACTTCAGGTCCTGAGAGAAGGTGGTGCCCAGGAACCTGAATGACTCCACTGCAGTCACAGTGCTGTTCATGATGGTGAGTGGGGGGAGAGCAGGGGGATTTCTCCTGAAGTCCACGATCATCTCCACTGTTCTGATAGTGTTTAGCTCCATGTGTTTAAAACTGCACCAGACTGTCAGCTGCTCAACCTCCTTTCTGTAAGCAGACTCGAATCACACGTCCTGATATTGCTGAGTTAGATGTGTTCCTAGGTCAACATATTTTGTTGACACTGGAACAACATTTTACTCAAAAAATGTAGTCTTGACCATATCCCTGCATCTAAACCTAACCTTAACCATGAGTGATCCTTGAAATCAGAGTAAATGATAGATGAATTACACTGATGTACAAGCACCTAACAGTGATTGTAAGCGTAAACTTCACAAAATCTATAAACTTGTTCTTCAAATCTGATTGGTTAATCACAATGTTGTTCCAGGGTCAACAAAGATGTTATCCCAGGAACATTTCTCACTTGGTAAAATCAGGTTCTGCACTCGAATCCATCCCTTAATGAGGTTGATGACTGTAGTGTCATCTGCAAATTTCAGGAGCTTGACAGATGGGGTCCATTGAAGTGCAGTAATTCATGTAGAGAAAGAAGAGCAGTGGGGAGAGAACACATCCCTGGGGAGCGCCAGTGCTGATGGTGATAGATGTGGATGTGAGTTTGGCCAGCCTTACAGGAGTGGTAAGTGAATGTGTGAAATGCAGATCAGTGGGAAATGATAGCTGCTGATTAACAAGTGAAGAAGCACCTAATCCTGATCAAAAGCCTAAAACAGATATTTCCTGAAAAGTTATATCTCAATTCTGATTGGTTGATTGTAATGTTGTTCCAGGATCAACAAGGATGTTGATCCAGGAACATGTTGTACTTAGTGAAATGATGCTCACCGTGTGAGCAGCAACCTGCGAAAGTTATTCTGTAGCTTAATAAATGCTTGACAATTAGACTTCATCACCACACACAATGTACTGAGCAGAATTGGATTTTTCCCAAATTACCGTATCATATCAGATCTGACCACATCTATACATAACATACTCTAATTGAAAAACATGTTAACAAAGATAAAGGTAAAACATATGGATGCTTTATTGACTTTAAAAAAGCGTTTGACTCAATTTGGCACCAAGAACTATTTTACTAAATTATAGAAAGTGTCATAGGATGTAAAACCTATGACCTTATCAAATCAATGTAAACTTAAAAAATGTGGCGTAAAAATCAGCACCAGTATGTAGAGTCTACAATGCAATAAAACAGCAATGTCTAATAGATATCCAAATTAGAATGTCGCTGAAAATGTTAGAATCAGTTACTGAGCCCATTGCCCAGAGAAATCCAAATCAATATTTCACCAAACGGAAAAAAATGTCCAATTGAGACCTCTGTAAAAATATATTGCATGTTCGTCAGCACACAGGATAAGGTCTTTCAGAAACTTATAAAAAAACAACACATGCCTCGGCCTGAATTCTTCACTCTGCAACTGGATTCTTGATTTCCTCACCGGCAGACCTCAAGTGGTGAAAGTAGGTCTGTTCACCTCCAACTCCATCACCCTGAACGTAGGACCAGACATAACTGTGTGTCTTCCCACAGCTCCACATTTATTATCAAATTTGCTGATGGTACTGTGGTTCTGGGCCTCATTTCCAACAATAATGAAGCCACATACTTGGTAGAGAAACTCACATCATGGTGCCAGGACAATTGTCTCTTTATGAATGTGAGCTGATTGTGGACTTCAGGAAGAGACAGCAGTGGCCCTATACTCCTCTTATGATCATCGGGACCCCTGTAGAGAGGGTGAGCTGCTTCAAGTGCCTTGATGTAAACTGCTGTTATTAACCCTCTCATCAAAAAAAAAAAACACAACTTGACCCCAAAGAACTAGTTAACTATAGACCAATCTCAAATCTCCCTTTTCTGTCCAAGATACTAGAAAAGGTGGTATCCTCACAGTTATATTCTTTCTTAGAGAAAAAAGGTATATGTGAGGATTTCCAGTCAGGATTTAGACCGTATCATAATACTGAGACTGCTCTCCTTAGAGTTACAAATGATCTGCTCTTATCATCTGATCGTGGGTGTATCTCTCTAGTAGTTTTATTGGATCTTAGTGCTGCGTTTGACACAATTGACCACAACATTCTTTTGCATAGACTTGAACACTTTGTTTTTTTTGAACATACCATTTTAACAAATATATCTAAATTACGGCCTATGCTCTCAATGTCAAATGCAGAAATGTTAATCCATGCATTTATGACCTCAAGGTTAGACTATTGTAAAGCTTTATTGGGTAGTTGTTCTGCACGCTTAGTAAACACACTACAGCTAGTCCAAAATGCAGCAGCAAGATTTCTTACTAGAACCAGGAAGTATGACCATATTAGCCCGGTCCTGTCCACACTGCACTGCCTCCCTATCAAACATCGTATAGATTTTAAAATATTGCTTATTACTTATAAAGCCCTGAATGGTTTAGCACCTCAGTATTTGAGTGAGCTCCTTTTACATTATAATCCTCTACGTCCGCTACGTTCTCAAAACTCAGGCAATTTGATAATACCTAGAATATCAAAATCAACTGCAGGCGGCAGATACTTTTCCTATTTGGCGCCCAAACTCTGGAATAACCTACCTAACATTGTTCGGGAGGCAGACACACTTTAAACGCAGTTTAAATCTAGATTCAGTGGCGTAGATTACGCGGGGGACGCGTCCCCCACTTTATTCATCACGGAAATTCGTCCCCCGCACTTTTTCGGCAGGTGTGTTCGTATAGAGATTTTCAAGAGCTAGTGTGTATAAATAAAGATTTAAACTCAAAGAGACAGGATAGTTTGCGCATGACCTGATGTTTTTTTCGGACTCAGAAGGCGAAATGAACATCACGGAGCGCTAAACTCTCCGGCAGTGTGTGTGTGTGTGTGTGTGTGTGTGTGTGTTTCATTCATACTCAAAGCCGGAGGGCGCTCTCGTGCAGAAAGTCATACCTGGAAACTCCTAATATGGACAACAGTGTCCAGCTATTGCTGTATGAAAACATTTGTTTTTGGTTTGTTTTTTCCAAGTCCAAAAAAATCTCCAGCATGTGATAAATAATATTTAATTTGCCTATAGTATCCACTACCAGTCAAAAGTTTTTGAACTGTGAGCTTGTTAATGTTTTAAGAAGTCTCTTCTGTTCACCAAGCCTACATTTATTTGATCCAAGTACTGCAAATCAGTGACATTTTGAAATATTTTTATTAGCATATTTAAAATAGCAGTTTTCTATTTGAATATATTTTAAAATGTAATTTATTGAGATTTTCATTACTCCAGTCACACGATCCTTCAGAAATAATTCTGATATACTGATTTGCTGCTGCTAAAAAAAAAAAAAAAAAAAACTCTTATTGTGATAATGTTGAAAACAGCAGATTAGATTTATTTTCTGATTTCTTTGATGAATATCATCACTTTTGATCAATTTAAAGAGTCCTTGCTAAATAAAAGAATTAATTTCTATAATTTATATATATATATATATATATATATATATATATATATATATATATGAATGAATGATGTTTTACCAAAGCTTTTTATTTCACATAGATGTTGATCTGTGGTTCCTTCTATTCATCAAAGAATGCTGAAAAAAATGTACTCATCTGTTTTAAATATTGATAGTCAGCAAATCGGCATATTAAGAATGATTTCTGATTAATGTGACACTGAAGACTGGAGGAATGATGCTGAAAATACATCTTTGATCACAGGAATACATTACATTTATATAACATACACATCAAATATATTCAAATAGAAAACAGTTGTTTTAAATAGTTAAATATTTCAAAATATTACTGCTTTTGCTGTACTTTGGTTCTAATAAATGCTGGCTTGGTAAGCAGAAGAGACTTCTTTCAAAACATTAAAAAACATACTTTTGGTATGGCATCTACGCTAATATTTGTCTGTTTCTCTCTTATTCCGAGGTCACCATATCCACCAGATCCAGTCTGTATCCAGATCAGAGGGTCACTGCAGTCACCCGGATCCAGTACGTATCCAGACCAGATGGTGGATCAGCACCTAGAAAGGACCTCTACTGCCCTGAAAGACAGCGGAGACCAGGACAACTAGAGCCCAGATACAGATCCCCTGTAAAGACCTTGTCTCAGAGGAGCACCAGGACAAGACCACAGGAAACAGATGATTCTTCTACACAATCTGACTTTGCTGCAGCCTGGAATTGAACTACTGGTTTCGTCTGGTCAGAGGAGAACTGACCCCAACTGAGCCTGGTTTCTCCCAAGGTTTTTTTTTCTCCATTCTGTAACCGATGGAGTTTCGGTTCCTTGCCACTGTCTCCTCTGGCTTGCTTAGTTGGGGTCACTTCATCTACAGCGATATCGTTGACTTGATTGCAAATAAATGCACAGACACTATTTAAACTGAACAGAGATGACATTCCTGAATTCAATGATGAACTGCCTTTAACTATCATTTTGCATTATTGACACACTGTTTTCCTAATGAATGTTGTTCAGTTGCTTTGACGCAATGTATTTTGTTTAAGCTATATAAATAAAGGTGACTTGACTTGACCCTCTGATGGTAATACCTGTATACTAGTCATAATCTATCGATTCTCCAAGTTCTCTCGCCTCATTCCCCTCAAGGGTCTACCCACCGCTCTGGAGACAGCTGAACTTATATTCAACTGGGTCTTCAGACAGTATGGCTTATCAGAAGACATTGTATCTGATCGTGGGCCACAATTTATATCCCATGTATAGAAGTCATTCTTCAAACTCCTAGGTGTGACCATAAGTCTGTCCTCTGGTTATCACCCCCAATCTAATGGTCAAACTGAACGTAAAATACAAGAAGTTGGATGCTTCCTGAGAACAAAACTAAATAATGATCTGAGATATCATCACTTGGCTGCATAATTTCAACACTGTCAACATCACTAACTCGGAATGTAAAATCAGCAAATTCTTTAATAAAGTCTGTATGGTGCCCTGGTGGCCTGTATACAGTAGCCAGTACAAACATCACAGGGGATTTATTATTAACATTTGTTTTTCTGGGTAATGTTATATGAAGCACCATTATTTCAAATGACTTTTACTTGAAGCCTGCCCCCTTTTGGACGTGGCTCATGATTATAACAGTAATCTTTGGGGTGGACTCATTTAAAATAATGTAATCATCAGGTTTTAGCCAGGTTTCTGTCAAACAGCACATCTAGATTATGATCAGTAATCATATTATTTACAAAAAGTGTTTTCGTAGAAAGAGATCTGATATTCAATAAGCCAAGCTTTATCATTTGTTTATCTGTATTGCATCTGTTTTTTATTTGTTGAACCTCAATTAAATTGTTACTCTTAACTTGGTTTGGACGTTTTTGTATTTCCTAGTTCAGGGAACAGACACAGTCAGAGGGTGGTAGGTTGGTGATGAAGTCAACTCCTAGGTAAGACCAGGGACGGTTGGGTATGGCTAAGGGGTACAATTTGCTGGCAGGGAGGTGACGGGAGCTCTTGGAAATGGCACACTCAGGACAACCTTGCACAAACTTTCTACCATCTTTAGCCATGTTGGGCCACCAGAAGCCTTCCTTCAGCAGTGAGAGAGTGGCATCAGTCCCGGGGTGGCCAGTGCCCAAGGAAGAGTGTGTGGTGTGAATGAGAGGAGTGCGCTGTTTTGTGGCACATATCGGCATCCAGGGGGGCAGCCCGGTGGAGTGGCGGGAGTGTTCTCAGTGGTGACTGGCAGCAATATCCACTGGATGGGTCTGGAGATAAGATGAGTGGGGATTATCTTTTCTGGTTCGTCTACGGCCTCCTCTGAGGCATGGATAGGGGACAAGGTGTCGGCTTTGATATTGCAGGAACCAGGTTTATAGGAAACGGTGAATTCAAACCTGGTGAAAAATAAGGCCCATCTAGTCTGGTGGGGATTCAGGCTTATTGCTTCTCGGAGGTATTGTAAATTCTTGTGATCGTTTAATAAGACAAAAGGGTGAGCTGCTCCCTCTAACCAATGTCTCCACTCCTCTAACGCCAGTTTGATTGCCAAAAGTTTGTGGTTATCGATGCCATAATACTTCTCCGCTGGGCTGAGTTTTTGGGAGAAGGCTGCACATGGATGGAGTCTAGGTGAATTCCACTGCCGCTGAGAGAGAACTGCTCCCACTCCTGTTGTCGAGGCATCGACTTCAACCACGAATGGGATCTCTGGGATAGGGTAAACAAGGAGTGGTCCACTGGTGAAATCTTCTTTAAGCGTAGCAAAGGCTTTAGTGGCAGCTGGTGTCCAGGACAGAGACTTGGACTTTCCTTGAAGAAGATTGGTTATAGGGCTGGTGATGGTGCTGTAATTCCTTATGAAATGTCAGTAGAAATTGCTGAATCCCAGAAAGCGTTGAAGCTCTTTGATGGTGGTGGGTCATGGCCAGGATGAGATTGCCTCTATCTTCCTGTCTTTCACTCATCTCCCTTGTGGATTCAGATGATGTTATATGCACTGAGAAGATCTAACTTGGTGAAGTTGGTGGCTCCACAGAGTTGTTCCAGAGCGGCTGGGATGAGGGGAAGATGATAACAGAACTTGATGGTTATGTTATTCAGTGCCCGGTAGTCAATGCAGGGCCTAAAGCCTCCATACTTCTTTGCCACAAAGAAGAAACTTGACATGACAGGTGAGGTGGATGGGACTATATAGCCTTGTTTGAGGGCCTCCTCCACATACTCCTCCATGGCCTTCTGTTCGAGCAATGATAAATCTTAACACAGGGCACTGGCTCACCAGGAATGAGATCAATCACACAATCCCATGGATGGTGAGGTGACAATTGGGGTGCTTTTTGGGGACAGAATACATTGAGGAATTCTTCAAAACATGGCGGTATTTCTACTGAGCGCTTCTCAGGAGAACTTTTAATGGATGTGGTGTTTACAGCGAGGGTTTCAGGGTTCTTTACAGGAGGAACAGGAAGATTAGGGAAGCACTCAGGAAAACATTTGTCACCCCACCATTAGATTTCTGCATTGAACCAAGAAAGGATTTGGTTATGCTGCACCAGCCAAGGATGACCCAAAATGATTTCTGCCGTGGAACACTCCAGGACCAAGAAACAGATGGATTCTTGATGTAGCAACCCCAAGGTCAGCTGCACGGGACCCACGCTGTGACTGAATGCTGACTATTTAATGGGTTTCCAGTGATTGTCACGACCTGGTAGAGGGTTTTGGTGGCAGTCGTCGACAGATGGAGTTGGCAGCAGAGGTTTCCGGAGATGAAGTTTCGCGCTGACCCAGAGTCGAGGAGAATGGTAACATTGGCAGCAGTAAGTTGAGCAATAGTAGTGAGTGGATTCATCTCTATGCGAGATTGTTTAATGAAACTCACCACTGGGCGTACATTTGTCACCCTACCATTAGATTTCTCCCTTGGACCAAGAAAGGATTTGGTTATGCTGCACCAGCCAAGGACGCCCCAAAATGATTTCTGCCGTGGAACGCTCCAGGACCAAGAAATAGATGGATTCTTGATGTAGCAACCTCAAGGTCAGATGCACGGGACCCACGCTGTGACTAAATGCTGACGATTTAATGGGTTTCCAATGACTGTCATGACCTGGAAGAGGGTTTTGGTGGCAGTCGTCGACAGATGGAGTTGGCAGCAGAGGTTTCTGGAGATTAAGTTTCCCGCTGACCCAGAGTCTAGGAAAATGGTAACATTGGCAGCAGTAAGTTGAGCAATAGTAGTGAGTGGATTCATCTCTATGGGAGATGGTTTAATGAAACTCACCACCGGGTGTGGAGGATGAAGTGGGCAGGCCAGGATCATATGCACACTTGAGCCGCAGTATAACATAGACCCTGGGTCAGCCTTCTCTGCTACTCAGCTGGTTATTCGATAGGTGTCCGTTTTGCATGGGTTCATGGCCGGTTTCAGGAGGGTTATGGGGTTCAGTCAACGGTAACAGGGAATGGGATTGGCTGGTGGGATTGGATTGAACCCGGTTGGAACATCTTATAGCAAGTTCGTTCAAAGACATAAGAGTCACTGTAAAAACCCAGCTGGAGTCAGAGTTTTGGTTCCAATTCCTGATGGAAAGTGGTGAGTGGTGAGGCCTCATTGCATCTACTGGCAGCGGCTTGGGTTCTAAACTGAAGAGAGTACTGGTGAATGGTCATTTTGCCTTGTTTGAGATTGTATAATTTCACACCGATGGATGAATCTGAGCTCCTGGAATCGGTCCGGTTTGCTCATTCTGTAGTTCTGTTCACGATCCGATCTTCTGTAACATGCAGACTCTGAAACAGAAGATTAGTATGAACTGGAATTATTTACTTAAACAAGAGAGCAATGAGAATGAAGGGAAGATCACCAGGTGAGCAGATCCATCACGGAGATAGGAATGCGTGGTTGATCTCTTATGTCTTAGAGGAGAACTGAAAGGCAGACAGATAGGGTGATAGGGGCACACACCTCAGTGACTATGTAGGAGTATTCTTGGCAGGAGATCTGAGGAGATATTCACTGGAGAAAAGGACATACTCGCTGGAGAAGAGGAGATACTCGCTGGAGAGGAGGTAGGTAGACTGTTAAGTCGATGCTAGTAACTAGACCAGAGGCAGATTCAACTGTGTAGTCACAAGATCGGACAACTAGTGAGACTGAGGTGCATGCTTATATGCGGTGGTTGATGGGTGAGTGAATTACCAACAGGTGCCGGTGATTAAAACTCAGGAGATGGGGTGCGCTGTGATAGGCTGGGGAATGAGCCTGAGCACTCTGTGACAACCATATGGAGTTTTGCCAGTATTGTGATTTTCCTTACCTGATTTCAGGGGCATTATGCACTCATTATTTTTGAGGGAGCACAAATTGGGTGGGTGAGGGGGATGTCATGTGACAACAGATATGGATGTGATACCATAACATATTTTTTATATGACTGAGTTTATATTTAATGTGAATAAAACATAGAAAATTAAAGTGAAAAAAAAAAAACATTGCAAGTTGGGCTACTGATAACAATTTTATTGTCCCCGAAAATCTACTTCAGACAGTCTCAAAAACTACTATTAAAATCACTTACACTGAAAATCTACTTCAGACACTCTCAAAAACTACTATTAAAATCACTTACACAGTTTACACATGCAATTAAAATCTTACATATATGTACACACATTTGCACTTTGTTGTATAGCTATGTGTTCTGTTCTAGACTAAAGCCCCTTTCACACTGCCATTCCGGCAAATACAGGGGTAAAGTGTTCCTGTAATTGTTCCCTGGTCGCTAGATTTGGCACTTTCACACTGCCAGTGATGACCCGGTATATGTGCGTGCTTTCACACACAACCCTTGAAGATCCTGTAATGGCACGTGACATCAGCGCGTGACGTGTAATGTATGAGTTGAAAACGTTAGGCACGTTATACTTTCACTGAAGCAAGCGAACGATCTCGGCGTCAGCGCGGAAAGTGAGGAACTAACAGATCTCTGCTTCATTACAGTTTGCACATATGTTTTCATCGCGAACGTTTATCTTCCTTCAAAACAGCCGGTAAAAGAGTCGCGCGTTATCACTTCGATACAGAATTAGATCTGGCTTTTGTTCACACAGCGCTCGTCCCGGGTCGAACCCCGCAATGTTACTAGGTCCCCGACCCGGTTTCAATTCGGTAATCAATTCCGGGACGTGGTTGCTTTCACACAGAAGGCGACCCGGCAATGTTCCGGAAATATTGCGGGTCCGAAGTGCAGTGTGAAAGAGGCTTAACTGAGACTTGTCACGGCATGGTCTGATTGCTTCTATTGTTCTCATTTGTAAGTCGCTTTAGATAAGAGTGTCAACTAAATTATTAAAATGTAACTGTTAAATGACGTTTCTGATGAGAGAAATCACCAGAAAGAGGTATTCAGTCAGTGAGCGAATAAAGAAAACATCTGCATTTTAGTGATGACTCATCAGAACACCTTTGATTATTCCATGCATTTATAAGCTCAGTAGTATTGTGTATGATTGGTTATAATACACACTTATTATATTCAAGGATTCAAAGCGTTCATTGTCATATATATATATATATATATATATATATATATATATATATATATATTAGGGGTGTAACGGTTCACAAAATTCACGGTTCGGTTCGATACGATACACTGATGTCACGGTTCGGTTCGGTTCGATACGTTTTAGATACAGCAAAATGCAAAAACATCTCAACTTTTCAGAATGCCGCAAGCGCACCGCGGGTCATGTGACAAGAACTAACCAATCAGCTTCATCCTTTCCCATAACAACGTTGAAAACTCAGCCAAGATGAAGGAACAGCTGATCATAGTTGTATATGGATTGCAATTTTGAAATAAATTTAGTAGCAGAGCTACTGCAAGCGATTTTTAGAGCTGCAAATCCATTTATCCTTTGCTGAAATTTCCGCGTCTCATGGAGAGAGCACGTCATTGTTGCTTAGCAAAGACAGACGCCTCATGAGCGCTTCTGCCGGAGCGCTTTGGAAAGGAGGAGAAAGACGTGCTTAGCGTTTTCCACGCGTTTTTAGGAGCGATATGTGAACGGACCCTAAGGCGCTCGCTCACTCAGCACGCGCTGAAGGCTCATTGCAAAATGTCTAATGCATTTAACAGACCAGAAATATAAGATCCTAAAATAACCAACAGGTCTGGTGTTTGGGTGCACTTTGGATTCCCTGTAAGCTATAATACTGGTGTCTAAATGCTGCAGGCATAGTTTGTTGCGTGCATGTTTCTCCTTTTTTTCGTCTTTTCCCAGATACTGACACAATAAGGTGATGTCGGCGTAAATGAGTTGACATGTTTCAAGTATTCACGCTGGTGTTTTTTTTTTTTTTAAAGCAATGAAGCAACCGCGCGAAGCCCTCACTATATAGGATTTTAGAAAGAATGCAGAGCACTAGTGTAGTGTGCAAACTTACCACAGTGTGGATTTCAGAAAGTGTGCAAAGACTTCACGTGCACACTTAAAATAACATGGATTTACAAATAATGTTCTAAGGAGGGGCTCTCATGTCACTCTGATCGAGCAGCTCATAGATGGAATCATGCATCTCAAACAATATGTTTGAGAGTCATCTTCTTTTTCTAGTCTGTTAAACGCATTGGCCATTTTGCAACGAGCCTTCAGCGCGTACTGAGTGAGCGAGCGCCTGCTGAGTAGCCTAACATAAACATAAGTTGGTGTTTTTTTCTTCTTCGGGAGTGTCAGGGGCGTTGCCTGTTACGTCGTTTGGGTTATTGGGCTACCTTGTTGAACGCATATCATTATATTTCTCTTTTTTTTTCCAAATATAATTAATTAGTCCAACGAACCGTTCGGTATGCATAATGCGTACCGCGTACCGAACCGAAAGCGTCGTACCGAACGGTTCAATACGAATACGCGTATCGTTACACCCCTAATATATATATATATATGAGGATAGAGTAGAAATATAGTATATGATATCTATACATTCCAATGTACAGTACAGTAACTTATGTGAAAAAAAACAATAATGCAGTAACATGTACAGATTGAGTGCAACTACATGATAACAATAGCACCAGTAACATTAACAGATGTGAAAATTTAGATGACGCAATAATAACAGCAATTACATTACAAATGTTCAATGAGATGAAACTATTTGAACCAATTATTCTCTCAGATAGATAAGTCCACTAGCTAGCTACCTTTTTAAGAGTCTACCTGTATATGACACGCTGAATGATTTAAATCACACAGGTGTGATTGTATTAAATATAGAAAATATTTATTAATGTACGTCCTGCATTTGTTTGGCTCTTAAAGGTCCTGCAGCAGCCCTGCAATAACCATCTAGAGTTGATTAATGCATATGCGCTTTATGAGGCATTTCTCCTGATAACCCAGAAAATATCTTAAATTACACTTACACTTTCAGTTTTAATCGTACAGATAAGAGCAATACATCAATCGAATCTGTAAAGGGTCTACTTTTTTTGTATACAGACATTTTAACAACAAAACTTTGTGCATTTATAAAATAAACATAACTTATAAACATAAAATAAACATAAGGTGTGCTGTCTGCAGCCTTTGTCTGCACTGATCTTCATTTACAAACGCGTAAATAAAATGAACTGTAACTCTGAGAATTCTCAACGAAGAGACATGAGAGAGATATCTATAGAAAGCCTGTCATGTCTACTTTTAAACTAAACAAGTGCTGCCGAAAACAAATATTCTGTGATAAAGTAATCATATGAAAACAACGTGATGTCCGTTTTTCACATGTCTCTTCATTATATCTATATGTGACCACGCCCCAGCGCTGAACGCTCTATTCATATTCTAATGTTTCACTGAAGCGTGCCGCTTGAATACGCCCACACAACAGAAGACAACACAGTGAGACTGTTCCATTTTTTTTTTATTTAATGTTTGCTTTAAAATAAGAGGAATAAGACATAATTTACCCAAAAAAGATGTGATGTGGTTTGAGGATTTGAGATTTGAATATTCTCAGCTCTTTTCAACATTAATAATAAGAAATTTTATTTACATTAATAATAATATTTTTATTATTATTATTTTTTTTTTTAGAAAATCAGATTGTTAAAAAGATTTCTGAAGGATTGTGTGACTGGAGTAATGATGCAAAAAAATCTGTTTGAAAATCAGCTTTGATTGTTCCTAATAAACTGATTATCTGCACTCAAGTGAATATTAAATTATGTTGTGGGATAATTAAATACTGTATATTCTAATTAACTACAAAAATAAAATTATATATGTTTATTTTGTCCTCACATTCTTTCTTGTAACTCTTCCCTCACAGTGACACAGCTGACTGAAAGGCTCATTATGCAGCTCATTATGCAACTCATTTTGCAGCTCATTATGCAGGTCTTTGTCTTCTCAGGTGTAAATCACATTGATATTCATGATAGTTGATGACTACTCACATATGACTTTTACCAACAAATAGTGTCTTAGAAAATTTTATTGTTTTCTGTGAGTGAGTAAAGATGATTTTCACATCATTTAGAAAGAAAAATTCTAGGCTACAAGCTCCAGTTCTCAAAAGTCACGGGAACCAATGTTCTGTATGTGTTTTATCGCCTTATTCAAGTGATTAAACATTTTTTGTTTTTCACTAACCACGCATAACTTTTTTTTCCCTCAGAAACACAATCATGTACATACAAGTAGCTCACATATTATAGCCCAGTTTGTGCTGATTACAGTGAGACAAGACTTTAGCCATTTAGATATTTATAAGAAACTGAAAAAAGCACAAATGTCAGGGCATGCCAAAACTTCTCCAGGCCCCAAAAATACCATTAGACTCCAGAGGGTTTTAAAGTAACTCATGCAGTGTCCTTGCATGTGTTATATTGAATCAGTCTAGTTCAATCACTTCATGAAATGCCTGAATTGCTGCTAACAACATGTTCAGTATGTGTGGGAGAAATTTAGGTAGTATGAGTCATGTTCTAAAACACTGCATTTCAAAAAGGCACTTAATTTCCCCCCACCTCTGTTTTCCTTCACTTCTAGATCTTTCTCCCCCATTGCTCATATTACATTTCAAGCAAACAGATGAATGATGTCATGGCTTGTGCTGTGAATGACTCATTCAACTGTGCTGCCCAGCATTTAATACAAAAACACTGAATGAATCTGCAGTCTAGTGTTTTAACACAGGGATATTGCTTTAAGAGCAAGAGTTTACACTATGCACTTACATAAAGGACAACCGAAAACATAGCCAAAACTGAAACATATATATTTATATTCCACTTTTCAAGGATGAGAACATGTTTTCATGCAACTGGTCCATGTTGGCACCTTTCTAAAACTGAGTGGCGTAGAGCACAGACCAAAGAGGCAACTGAACTAATGCTTTGTCTGGAAAAAGAAAAACAAGATCTGGTGTCTGTTGTTACTGTGTGAAAGAGTACATTTCTAGAGTGCATACATTAACCAGGGCACAATTTTAGAACATATTGTGAAACTGATGCGAAAGGAGTTAATAATGTTGCATATCATATAGACAATTCAGTGTAACTAAACATTTCTTACTCCATCATTTGTTGTTCTTCATTTTCCTCATAAGAACTGTAGTTTTGATTTGAGCAATTTCCCTGCTGTAGGCTATTGGCTGTACTAATTAGAAGGCGGCAACAGCTGTTTTCACTGTAGTATCTTAGACTGTGTATGTCTTTGTAACAATCGGCTTCATTGGAAAATGTAAGTTTCATTTTCATTGACTGGATTTTGAGATTCCATCCACATTTCCGCTTCACAGAAATCATAGTGCTGTATTCGTCAAGAACCGGGTTGACTGGGTACTCGGTACCACCGGTACTCAAAGAAATCTGGTACCGTGACATTTTCATTTTTTTAGTACCGACTTGGTACAGAAGTACCGGGTCTTTTGACAACTCTACTTGCATATAATTTGCAGAAGTATTGTAATGCATATTTGGTGTGCTGTCCGGGGAAGGGCTCTGTACTCAGGAATGGCCCGAACCTACAGTACCCACCGTATAAGTCTATAAGGTTCACCATAAAGAACCATACCACCAAAGATAAATTGTGTTCAATAAACTCAAGTAACTTGCCAAAGTGGTCCTTTTCTGAACTTATTGTCACCTCACATCAATCTTTTATCTGTTTCCCTACAACCCTATTATTTACCAAGATAGTTCCCACAGCTGTTTGTACTGCTTGTTTATATTCACCTGAAGGCTAATGTTGAAAGGCAACTAGAATTGTTGCAAAAACTTGGGAATTTTAATCATTGTAAAATGGGGAAGTCCTTGAGTGGTTTTTATCAGTATGCAACCTGTTTTAGACGTTATAAGAAATGTCTTGATCTTTGCTATGGATCTGTGAAAGGAGCATTTCAATCTTTTGTAGAGCTCCCTTAGGTATGTCAGATCATTATGTGGTGTACCCCCACACCAGCAACGGTCCTTTTCAGAAAGTTCTTCAAAAAGCACCTCTGAAACAGGGGGGTTTCACGACCCTTTAAGAAGGATCTTAAATTAGCGAGGCTTAATTACAAGGATAAAGGTTTTAATCTTCATAATTTTAGTCAGGAATTGAAAACTTTTAGAAAAGCTTCCTTTGAGCAAAAGAGCACAAGTGTTGATATGGAGATATTCTTAAAACTTTTCAAGGGGTGTTAAAGAGAGGAAAAGTCCGGGCCCTGAATGTATTGGATGCCGTATTATTAAAAAAATATATATTTTTAGGATGTCACTGAACCTTCATAAGGTTCCTCATCTCTGGAAAGAAACTATTATTGTACCTGTGCCTAAGAATAATTTACCAAAGTGTTTAAATTAGTACAGGCCAGAAGCACTTTCCTCTTTGATTATGGAAACATTTGGGAAGGTTGTGAAGGATAAGCTTTTGACCATGGTTCAACAAAATTTATGTTATGTTTCAGTTTGCCTACAGGTCTGTTAGGGGTGTTGATGATGTGATAAGTATTCTATTAAACATGATTTTAGCACATCTTGAAGGTGCAAAGACTTTTGTGCAATTTGTTTTTATCGATTTTTCATCTGCCTTTAGCTGTATCCAGCCTCATATCTTAGCAGAAAGGTTAAATAGGATTTAATATTGATTCTGGGCTGAAAAGTTGGCTGACAGATTATTTAACTCATAGGTCTTAACGTGTGAGAGTAAACAAGGTTTTATCTGACATACTTTTTTCGTCATCTGGGTCACCAGAAGTATGTGTTCTTTCACCTCTTTTATTTGTTCTTTACATTAATGAGTGTCAAACACAATTGGAGAGGCATCATATCATCAAGTTTGCGGATGAGTCAGTGATTTCTTTCCCTTTTAAACAGTAAGGATCTTGATCATGGTCCTGTACTGACAGATTTTATAGAGTGGTGTAAATTGTTCTTTCTGGACATTAATTAAATTCAAGTTTTTCAATTCAAGTTTATTTGTACTGCGCTTTTTACAATACAAATTACGAAAATTACGTTTCTACAATATTTAGTAGTAGCTTATAAGTGGTGACTGTCAGTTTGTGTGCATATGACAGGATTTTTTCAGAAAAACTAATACATTTCAAACAACAATTAGAAATACTCAACCAACTCTCCCCTATGTAATCATTACTCATTTGAATCTTATGCGTTCATGTGTAGGTTGTGGTAATTTACTGCTCTCCTGGGCAGCCTGGAGGATGGCAGTCTACTTTTAGTCTTTTGCGACTAAAAAATGCTTGTGGAAATTCTATTTTCTCATTTGGTTTTTCCATTGCCTTTGCTGTGGTTAATTCCTCAGTATGAGAATAAAAAACTTTTGTAGATCTCTTACCCACCACACCAGAGACCTGAGTTCAAGCCTGGCTTCTGAGTCAGCCATGTACCTACAAGGACCTGTTGGCAGTGATTGCTGAACACTAATCATCTTTCCAGTGCCTTGAAAGTGCTATCAGCCATCATGAGAAGCTAATGACCAAACACTCTCAACTCCTGGCCGATATGGTGGGTTCCATCTGCCAGCCCCTTGAATGGCTCCCCGGGGACTTCTACTCCCTCTGTTTCACCCCAAAGTGGCAACAGGCCTACTTCAGTTGCAGAGCCTAACCACATCCCAAGCCCTTGATCCTGCCAGGGTTTCCATACCATATACTCCCTGATATTCAGCCTTCAACCTTCAAGTTTTCCCACAGACTGCTCCAAGATTGCTTACATAATTACCCTTCTCTCAAACAAGATGCTCTACTACCGGCTTTGCTACCGTTCGGACGTTCTACCTTACTGCTCTGCGCTTTGCTTCTTATTTCTGTACTTTTCTCTTATTTTTCTAAGATTTTTACTTCAGCACAGTGCTCAAACAACAGATTTTTGGCACAAACGCTAAAACTAAAAACATTAGGACTGGAATAATACTACAAAAAGAAGACTTTGTCTCCCACTGCTAACAGCTTACATTCCTGTGACGGCATAAAAAACTGCCTACATTCAAACAGAAGAGAGAGAAAATGCCTCCTGTTGGATCTACTTGTTGCACGAACTGCTGCAAACGTCTACAAAGGATTGTGATTCTTGAAACACTTTTGTTACTTTCTGGACTTCCAAAACAGACGGAACACTTAGCAGACCGTCGTCATGGACCCCCTCAGCATACAGCCGGTGAGTCCCATGAATCTTCTGAATCTCATCAGTTTATGCCAAGTGTAGAGGAACAAGCCGAAACTGATCGCCACACTAATCGATGGCACAAACAGGGAGCGAGACCCAAAGGAACACGAAATATCAGATTGTCACGAGTTTCTCGTATTGCTGCCATAGCTTCCTCTACCCCAGATTCGACTATGACAAGGCTTCAAATACTGGTATTCTACCACCCCTATACATCTGGAGAACAGATTTCAAGCATTAATAAATGTGGGTGAGGAATCCCCAAATGTATTTAAACATGGATCTGATCAGCCAGCAGCTAACATCACTACTAACAGACGCTCAAGGACGAGCAGACAGCGGCTTTCAGCTCAGAGCGCAGCCGAGCCCAGGACTCTGATAGTGGGTGATTCTGTTATCAGAAACATCCGTAGCAGGACTACAACAACATGCTGCCTTCCTCAAGCAACGGTCTCTGATGTGAACAAGGAACTTCAGAACATTCTGATGAAGCACAAGACTGCGAATCATATCATCATCCATGTGGGAAAGAATGATATTCGGAAAGAGCAGTCAGAACTCCTTAAGAAGGACTTCATTGAACTCTTTGAAACACTTCAAAGACTCAAAGTTAAGTCGTTCATCAGTTGACCACTCCCAGCAAGGGGAACAAATATGTTTTCACGGTTGCTTGGGCTGAACACATGGCTACAAAAATCTTGTAATATAAAAGGAGTAAATTTCATTGACAACTTCAATCTTTTCTGGGGCCATAGACAATTGTTTTAACCGGATGGCCTCCACCCAAACAAACTTGGTGCAAGAGTGTTTAAGGACAATATCTACTTCTCCCTTCGTCATCCTTCAGCAGACTGTGTCAATCCATTCAGCACACACACACCACGTCCGAGCCATCATGTGGTTGAAATATCCCACAAGGACACTGATAACACCATGCAGCCAAAACAATCACTGCTGATAGACACTATGCCTGCTGAGCCCTGCCCACAGAGCTCCTCACAGACTGACTGTGATGTATCAAAACAGCTACAAGATTCACCACCCAAGGACGACTTTCTGGAAAACAGCCAGGGAAGCCAGGACAACACATCACAGCCACCGGAAACACCAGAGACACAGCCCATCTCACCAGACACATTATCCCTCTCTCCAGCATCTCCACTTCTGTGCTTCTCACAGAAAATGGAGGAATTGGTGTATGTTGGGACTAAACTCTCCCACTCATTCGCTGCTAGCCCACAGATATCAACATAAAAATGGCGGGCCCCCCAACCACCAAAGCCTGTGGGCCCTGTTCCTATGAGAACTCTCCGACCGCTGCCACAACGCCAGGGCCCAAACCCTCAATCTGCTGAAGGTGAACCAAAAACAACTGATAGCAGCTGTCAGTGATATGTGTCGGGTCCCCGCTATAATAGCAGCAATATTCACAAATGCTTACAGAACAAGCGGGAACCCAGTGTGCCTGTAGGGCAAACTCATCTAATCTGCGGCCTATTATGCATCAAACGAAGATTGATGTAAAGACACAAAGCACTGCCATCAAGTTAGCATTTTTAAACATTCGCTCACTAAAAAATAAATCATTTCTAATCAATAAATAATAATAAATATAATAAATCATTTCTAATCAATGACTTTATAACCACAAACAATCTGGATTTTATGTTTCTAAATGAAACATGGCTAGAAGACAGCTGCAGTGCAACAATCCTAAATGAAGCAGCCCCTCCTAACTTCACTTACATGAGTGTCTGCAGGACTCTTAGGAGAGGTGGGGGTGTAGCTGCTCTATTTAAAGATGTCTATCAATGCAAGCAAGTGTCATTTGGTCAGTACTTGTCTTCTGAATATCTAGGGATTGTGCTGAAAGGTGCTCCATGCATTCTGTTTATTATTATTTACAGGCCTCCAAAATACTCTCCAGCCTTTGTTGAAGAGGTCACAGAAATTTTATCAATAATTTCCTCAGAGTTTGACTGTTTTGCAATTGCAGGGGATTTTAATATTCACATAGATAATGCAGAAAACAAAACTACAAAACAAATGATAACGGTTCTAAACACTTTTGACCTGATTCAGCATGTGCATGGACCCACACACAAAGGTGGACACACTATGGATCTAATCATCAGTAGGGGTCTAAACATTTCATCCATTGTTACTAAGGACATAGCACTCTGCGCATCTGATCACTTCTGTATTTTCTTTGATATATTGATCTCTGCTACCACTGAATCTAGATCTTTCTCTGTCAGAAGGAGATGCATAAACGAGAACACAAGTGTACTATTTATGGAGGCTATATCTTTAACACCAAGCATTTCTGCAGACTCTGTTGATATTCTCCTTGATTCCTTCAACTCAAATGTTAAGAATGTTATTGGTGATATTGCACCAATAATAGTCAGTAAGAAAACAAACAGACAGAAATCAGTTTGGAGAAGATCAACAGCAGTTCAGACTATGAAAAGACAATGCAGAAAAGCAGAGCGGATGTGGAGGAAGACGAAACTTGAAATTCACTATAGCATCTATAAACACAGCCTTCATGCTTTTGGTGTGAAACTAGCCACAGCTAGACAGAATTTCTTCTCAAACCTTATAAACAGTAATTTAAATAACACTCGTACTCTTTTTGCCACTGTTGAGAGACTGACAAACCCCCCAAGTCAGCATATCAGTTTCCCAGTGATATGCTCTCAGACAGCAAATGCAATGAGTTTGCTTCTTTCTTTTCTGAGACGATCATAAATATCAGGAAGGCCATTAGCACATCCTCAAGTAATGCCGAGGTCAGACAGATTCGGCCCAAAATATCAAAAAGATACTATGTCTATTTTTGAAACAATTGATAGCAAAATTCTGGAAGACATAGTGCAGCAACTAAAATCGTCAACCTGTTGTCTTGACACACTTCCCACATCTTTTTTCAAAAGTGTACTTGACTGCTTAAAAGCAGATCTCTTAGAAGTGGTGAATGCCTCACTTCTTTCTGGGACGTTTCCAAACTCCCTAAAAACTGCAGTTGTTAAGCCCCTCCTGAAAAACACCAATCTTGATAACACAATTTTGAGCAATTTTAGACCAATATCTAATCCTTCTTTTATAGGCAAAATTATAGAAAAGGTAGTTTTTAATCAGCTGAACAAATACTTAAACTCAAATGGATACCTGGACAATTTTCAATCTGGTTTTCGACCGCATCACAGCACAGAGACAGCACTCATTAAGATAATAAAGGATATTCGCTTAAATTGTGACTCTTGCAAAATATCAGTGCTGGTATTGCTAGATCTCAGTGCTGCGTTTGACACTGTCGATTATAACATACTACTAGAAAGACTGGAAAACTGGGTCGGGTTTTCTGGAATGGTACTCAAATGGTTCAGATCATACTAAGAAGGGAGAGGCTATTATGTGAGTATAGGAGAGCATAAGTCTAAGTGGACGTCCATGACATGCGGAGTCCCACAAGGCTCAATTCTTGCACCGCTCTTGTTTAGCCTGTATATGCTTCCACTAAGTCAAATAATGTGAAAGAACCAAATTGCCTACCACAGCTATGCTGATGATACCCAGATTTACCTAGCCTTTTCTCCAAATGACTACAGCCCCACTGACTCCCTCTGCCAATGCATTGATGAAATTAATAGTTGGATGTGCCAGAACTATCTTCAGTTAAATAAGGAAAAAACTGAAGTCATTGCATTTGGAAACAAAGATGAAGTGTTCAAGGTGAATGTATACCTTGACTCTAGGGGTCAAACAACTAAAAATCAAGTCAGGAATTTTGGTGTGATTCTGGAGACCGACCTTAGTTTCAGTAGTCATGTCAAAGCAGTAACTAAATCAGCATACTATCATTTAAAAAACATTGCAAGAATTAGATGTTTTGTTTCCAGTCAAGACTTGGAGAAACTTGTTCATGCCTTTATCACCAGCAGGGTGGACTATTGTAATGGGCTCCTCACTGGCCTTCCCAAAAAGACCATTAGACAGCTGCAGCTCATCCAGAACGCTGCTGCCAGGGATTCTGACTAGAACCAGAAAATCTGAGCATATCACACCAGTCCTCAGGTCCTTTCACTGGCTTCCAGTTACATTTAGGATTGATTTTAAAGTACTTTTACTCGTTTATAAGTCACTAAATGACCTAGGACCGAAATATATTGCAGATATGTTCACTGAGCACAGAGCACTCAGATCACTAGGATCAAGTCAGTTAGAAATACCAAGGGTTACCACAAAACAAGGGGCGTCCGCCTTTAGTTACTATGCTGCCCGCAGTTGGAATCAGCTTCCAGAAGAGATCAGATGTGCTAAAACACTAGTCAAATTTAAATCTAAACTCAAAATGGATCTTTTTGGCTGTGCATTTATTGACTGAGCACTGTGCAGTAAAACACTGCAAGATTTATAGTGCAACTGATTGCACTATATTTTCACTGTTTAATTTTATTTTATTTTTTATGTAAAATCATTTTCTAACTGTTTTTAAATGTTTTAATCATTTTTTTTTAAGTTTTAAAATTGTTTGTTTTCTTTTTGCTATTATTTTTCTTCATGATTATTTTACTTTCTTTTATGTAAAGCACTTTGAATTACCATTGTGTACGAAATGTGCTATATAAATAAACTTCCCTTGCTTTGCCTACTATGCCTCCGCGGTGTGCAATCCTAGGATGCCTGTTGTGAATCCTACGCTGCCTTTTAAGAAGAGTTCAAGCGAGTGTTTGGTCATCCTGTCAGTTGTCGGGAAGCTTCCAAGTGCCTGCTTACTCTCAATCAAGGCTCCCACACCACTGCAGATTTCGCCGTTGAGTTTTGGACTATCACGGCAAGAAGCGGATGGAACAATTAGGTGTTGATGGACTGCTTTCAGGGAGGGTTGTCCGAGCCCCTTAAAGATGAGTTAGCCAGTTGCGAACCAACTGCTGATCTCGAGTCCCTCATTGCGATGGCCATCTGCCGGAAAAATCGCCCAAGAGAACAGAGGATAGTGCTTTGATGGGGAAAATTAGAGCTCCTCATACTAATGATGTCCTAGCTGTTCCAGTTACTCTGTCCTGGGAGGGCCACCAACATCTGGTCCAGGCTATGATTGATTCCGGTGCTGGATCTATCTTTAGCTAAGGATCTTGGGATCTCTACCCACCTCCTTCATCATCTCCAGACAGTTATGGCATTTGATAGAAGACCTATAGAACTGGGCAGAGTAACAGAGGCAACTCAGTCCCTGCGACTCGCTTACCATCTTGTGCAGATCCGACAGGGGGATGAATGGAAGACGGCCTTCAACACCCCCACAGGCAACTATGAGTATCTGGTGATGCAGTTCGGGCTCACCAAAAGCCCAGCTGTTTTCCAAACACAGATAATACAGTCTTTATATCTTGACGATATCCTCATTTTCTCGGGGTCATTGGAGGAGCATGAGGGGCATATCAGCAGGGTCCTCCAGAGACTCCTTGACAATCATCTCTACGTGAAGCCTGAGAAGGATGAGTTTCATGTTACCAAGGCTCAGATTTTCAGGTTCATCATCACTCCTGGCTACGTGGAGATGGACCCTAAGCTGTCCTCAACTGGCCTATTTCCACCAAAGTCAAGGAAGTTCAACATTTCATCAGCTTCACAAACTTCTATAGGAGGTTCATTATGAACTTCAGTTTTGTGGTGGCTCCCTTGAATGTGCTGACCAAGGGAGGAGGAATCAAGATTCACTGGGTTCCAGAGGCAGTGGGGCCTTCAAGGAGCTTAAACAATGCTTCACTTCCACTCCCATTCTCTAATATCTCCGACCCAGAAAGACTTTTCGTGATGGAGGTGGACTCCTCGGAGGTGGGTGTAGGGGCCATTCTGTCACAATGGGGGGAGGATGGAAAACTACACCCTTGTGCCTTCATGTCTCGACGCCTGTTGGATGCCGAGCGCAACTACCACATTGGGGATCGAGAGATGCTCGTGGTGAAACTTGCCTTGGAGGAGTGGCGACACTGGCTTGAGGGGGCTCAGCACTCTTTCTAGGTTCTCATTGACAGCAAGAAACTGGAATATCTCCAGCAGGCCAAGCGGCTGAACCCTCGGCCTGTTTAATGGTCCTTGTTTTTTTTTATCAATTTCAGTTTCTCCTGTCTTACAGACCCAGCACCAAGAATGTCAATCCAGATGCTCTGCCCCAAGCCTACTCTCCTGAGACATAGGAGAAGCCTTTGGCATTGATTCTTCATAGGTCTAGAATTGTTGCACCCTTTCAGTGAGAACTGGAAAGGGTGGTGCAAGAGGCTCAAGCCCAAGAGCCAGATCCAGGAGATGGTCTCCTGGGATGCCTGTATGTTCCTCAATCTTGAAGTGGGGTCATGAGTCTCCCTTGACATGCTATCCAGGAAAAGCTTGCACTCTTGACTTCCTCCAGCTGCATTTTTTTTGCCTGTGCATCAAGGAGGATGAGAAGGTATATGTGGAGGCTTTCCCAGTGTGTAGCCAGGGAAAGTGATGGGGCCACGGTCAGCCTATCATCTGAGTTCCATCCAGATTCTAATTGGCCAGATGGAACAGATTAACCAGGATCTGGAGACCACTCTGCAGTGTATGGCAGTCAATAACCCCACCTCTTGGGCTACCTACATCATGTGGGCTGCATATGCCCATAACACCCTCCAGTCCTCGGCCACTGGACCATAACCCCTTTGAATGTCAGTTCTCCACCGGATGGCCCCTAATTTCTGAGCTGGTCAAAGAGTCTGGTTAGCCACCAAGAACCTGCCCCTCCGGGTTGAATCAAAAAAGCTTTCCCAGAAATACATTTGCACTTTTCGCATAGCAAGCAAAGGTAACCCTGTTTCCTATTTTTTGTTTCTTCTTTTGCATGGCTTGTGACAATAACAAGTTCATTTTAAAAGAAATAAAAACATTCATGCTAAATCTGAGTACAGCAGTTCTGGCTAGCATCAGCATCCCTTACGAAAAATAACCATGGTTTTAGTATAGTAAAACTGTAGTAACCCATGGTTTTTTGGCGTATTGACTGCCATTTGTAAAACCACAGATTTACTACAAATACCATGGTTAAACTATGGTTAATATAGCAAAACCATGGTTAATTTGTGGTTACCATGGTTTAACTACAGTAACCATGGTTTTTTGGTTTTATTTGTAGTAAAACCATGGTTAATTTTCGTAAGGGATAGCTACAAGAATAGATAAAGCACGGAGCCAATTTTTTTTTCTTGGTGCACTGAATGCCGAACTACAGAAGTACTACAGAAAATAAAATGAGAATGTACTGTAAATACATTTATCAACACAATGTTGCTATGTTATTGCAAAATTGTTGTCTGTTGAGTTGCACTGGGTAAAAAAAAACACTGTGTATCTAAAAAATATAAAAATTCATGGCTCAAATGCAGTGAAGGCAATAAATACACAGAGATGCACAATAGGTAATAATTCAGCAAACAGAGATATTCCGGAGATTATGTTCTCTAAGCTCTGAAATGATTTAACCAAACATTGCTTATTTGCAGTTCCAAAAAAATGTGGTTCTAGTTAGATCAGTCGACATTGAGGTAAAACCTCACACTTGCCCACCGTAAACACAGAAACTGGGTGCTGAACGCAGGAGTTACTATGGAAATGGATGCTAGCTGTGTAGAACTTTAGTGAACAATAACAAAATAATCTGTACATGCTAGGGAAATACCTAAATGGTCTCATATGGTCTCCTGGGTTTGTTGTGGGTCACCCCACATATACGCACTGAAACCTGGTCTTGGAGTCCTGCTGTGGGTTTGATTAAATTTTGCCTGTGCTGCAAAGGTCAGGGTAAAGGACAATATAAGAACAGTCAGCATTTGTCTTCCTTTAAACAATTCACTGTCCATTAAATGGGAATTACATTATTTGGGTTGCATTTTATTTTACAGTATGTGCACTTAAAATGTACTCTCCTGAGAGAGTACTGGGTTACAAGGTAACTACATTAGTGAAGTTTAGGTTTAGAATGGGTATAGTCCTTACTATATTAATGAACAGTAGTTTGTGAGTAAAGCTGCAAATCCATTAGCTTCATCTGCCTCTGTAATAATGTTCTGATATGTGCAGCACAATTAAATGAAAATTGCTGTGTTGCATAAGTGATTAATCTATCAAACTGTCTATTAATTTTCCTTTTTTTTCCAGAAAAAGAGAATGTTGCCGCATTGTGGCTGCTGCTTCTTCATCCAGTTTTTTGTTTTGATTGGTTGTTTGTTTTAAAAACAATTGTATATTTGACTATTTTACACATTGTTTTGCATCACTGTGTATGACTTTGGCCACCTTGTGAATTTGGATTTTACTGTGTACAAGTACTTTGATTTATGGCTTGCCATCATTCACAACTACTGCGTTGGAGCCCTCAGTTCCTGTGAGTCTGACCGGAGCTTGAACTTGCTTCATGTTTTGGATTGTGTACTCCATCTATGGTGATGAGTGTTGACATACTTGGTTATTACTACATGTAACATGCTGGATCTATAGCTTCTGTCAAGCACATCTGCTTGGTAACCATTTTCATCTTCATTTCTACTATGACTGGAATTTGTAGTGAGTGGATCCTTCAGAACTTGGATCCTGACATGATAAGGTACTCTCCTTCTGAACTCCTCTCATTGAAACATGAACTGCCTCCAGAAATTTGTGTTCAAAGTACTTTACGGTCGATTAAACTCCTGGGTTGACCAAAGTATTGTCACAGAGGGTCGTGGCGGAGCTTTTATACAACTGGCATTGGAGTTAAGCTCTAATTGATTCTTTTAACTTCACACATTTTAATGCTTGTTCACTGAACAATAATACTGTACTTATTTAAGATATCATCTTGGACAAAAAAGTTGATTTATTCTGTATTTGTGGAACTTGGCATCAGCAAAATGACTTTCTAAATCTTAATTTGACAACTCCATCTGATTATATGTACATCGAAAGACCACAGCTAACCAGGAAATGAGGAGGCCTTGCTGTTATCTATAGATCTTGCCACTACTAGTTTAACATCGTTTGAGGGTATTGCTTTTAGAGTTAAATGTGCCTCCTCTGTTCTTATTGTTTATCATCCACCAAAATTAAGTCCTCTGTTTATTGAAGATGATGAGTATTCTTTATACTTATGGGAGAAATAGTTTCAGATAGTCGGGCCGCTTGAGCTAAGGGTTCCAAGGATAAGGCAAATAACAGACGAGAAAGTGGGCAAACCCTGACAAGTACCTCTATGTATAAAGAATGGGTTAGAGCAGACAGAACCTGTGAGAACAGAGACTGCTGGATTGGCGTACAGAACTTTTATCATGTTTATGAAACTTGATCCTAGACCCAGATGCTGTAGAACTGCCCATATATACAGTACAGACCAAAAGTTTGGACACACCGTCTCATTCAACGATTTTTCTTTATATTTCATGACTATGAAACTTGTAGATTCACACGAAGGCATCAAAACTATGAATTAACACATGGAATTATATACATAACAAAAATGTGTGAAACAACTGAAAATATGTCATATTTTAGGTTCTTCAAAGTAGCCACCTTTTGGTTTGATTACTGCTTTGCACACTCTTGGCATTCTCTTGATGAGCTTCAAGAGGTAGTCACTTGAAATGGTCTTCCAACAGTCTTGAAGGAGTTCCCAGAGATGCTTAGCACTCTGCTCACCCCAAACCATCTCGACTGGGTTCAGGTCCAGTTACTGTGGAGGCCAGGTCTTCTGGTGCAGCACCCCATCACTCTCCTTCTTGGTCAAATATCCCTTACACAGCCTGGAGGTGTGTTTGGGGTCATTGTCCTGTTGAAAAATAAATGATGGTCCAACTAAACGCAAACCGGGTGGAATAGCATGCCGCCGCAAGATACTGTGGAAGTCATGCTGGTTTAGTATGCCTTTTTGAATAAATTCTCAACAGTGTCACCAGCAAAGCACCCCCACACCATCACACCTCCTTCTCCATGCTTCACGGTGGGAACCAGGCATGTACCGCACAAAGACACGGTGGTTGGAACCAAAGATCTCAAATTTGGACTTATCAGACAAAAGCACAGATTTCACTGGTCTAATGTCCATTTCTTGTGTAATTTAGCCCAAACAAGTCTCTTCTGCTTGTTGCCTTTCTTTAGCAGTGGTTTCCTAGCAGATATTCTACCATGAAGGCCTGATTCACACAGTCTCCTCTTAACAGTTGTTCTAGAGATGTGTCTGCTGCTAGAACTCTGTGTGCCATTGACCTGGTCTCTAATCTGAGCTGCTGTTAACCTGCAATTTCTGAGGCTGGTAACTCGAATGAACTTATCCTCCGCAGCAGAGGTGACTCTTGGGCTTCATTTCCTGGGGCGGTCCGCATGTGAGCCAGTTTCTTTGAAGCGCTTGATTGTTTTTGTGACTGGACTTGGGGACACTATCAAAGTTTTCCCAATTTTCTGGACTAACTGACCTTCTTTTCTTAAAGTAATGATGGCCACTCGTTTTCCTGTACTTAGCTGCTTTTTTCTTCCCATAATACAAATTCTAATAGTCTATTCAGTAGAACTATCAGCTGTGTATCCACCTGACGTCTGCACAACACAACTGATGGCCCCAACCCCATTTATAAGTCAAGAAATCACACTTATTAAACCTGACAGGGCACACATGTGAAGTCAAAACCATTTCAGGTGACTACCTCTTGAAGCTCATCAAGAGAATGCCAAGAGTGTGCAAAGCAGTAATCAAAGCAAAAGGTGGCTACTTTGAAGAACCTACAATATGACATATTTTCAGTTGTTTCACACTTTTTTGTTATGTGTGTTAATTCATAGTTTTGATGCCTTCAGTGTGACTCACCAATTTTCATAGTCATGAAAATAAAGAAAACTCAAAAGGTGTGTCCAAACTTTTGGTCTGTACTGTAGTTCCATTCTAGCTGGTCGAAAGCTTTCATTGCATCTAGAGGTAATACTGAACAAGGGGAGGATGAACTATTAGTTGAATTAATAATATGATATAACCTGCGTAAGTTATCTGAAGCGGAGCGAGGTTTAATGAACCATGTTTGGTCACGGTGAACTAGCCTGTTCATATATTTCTCTAGACGACGAGATAGTACCTTAGCATATAATTTAACATCAGTCCGTATCAAAGAGAGTGGCCGGTAACTAGAACATGAAGTCAGATCCTTATCTTTTTTGACAAGAGAGAAATCACAGCTATAGTAATAGATGGGTGAATTCTACAGGAATACCATCTAAACCTGGGGTTTTCCCCTTGTTCATAGATCGAACTGCTGACTCCAGCTCTTGAAGGATAACCGGTTCAGCCAGGGAATCAGAGTCCAAATCTGACAGCCTAGTAAATCAAGGTTGGACAGAAAAGATGCAAAAGAGTCAGGGTCACCAACAGCAGAAGATGTATAGAGGTTAGAGTAAAAAGAATGAAAATAAATATTAATGTCTTTTGGATCTGTCACAATAAGCCCGGATTGGGATTTCACTGCTGAAATATTAGCAAACTTTTCACTGTTGCGTATTCTTAAAGCTAAAAGGTGGCTTGGTCTACTTCCTTGAAAATAATAATTCTGCCTGCATCTTTGAATCAGGAATTCTGCTATTGATCTCAGTAATGAATTAAGCTCGGATCTAACCGCCATGATTTTGCTGAGTGTACTGTCTGAGAAACAACGCTGATTGTCTCTAGTCAGATTCTGGAGCTGTGATTACAATTCTTTTGTGATTCCAAATCTTTTTATGTCCATTTTTCTGAAGAAAAGAGGCATATGAAATTGAGTTATTCCATATAAATCCTTTAACAGCATTACAAAGTGTTCGCGGATCATCCACTGAGGCTTGGTTAATTTCAATAAACTCAGCAAAATTATTCCTGAATTGACTACAAAAGTTTTCATCTAACAGCTTAGGGTTAAATCGCCATCTAGTCACACGAGACGGTCAAGGGATCAAAGATAATCTGCACAAATTTCCATCATGATCAGACAAAGATAAGGAACAGATATCGGCATCACAAACAGCTGAAGAGAAAGAAGTAGAAATGAAAACATGGTCAATTCGCGAATAGGATTTATGAGTAGCAGAAAAGAAAGTGAAAGACTTAGCAGAAGGATTTAGTAAACGCCAACTATCCACCAATGATGACAAGGTTATAAATTGCCTAAGTTTGTCAGAAAAAAAGGCTTGAGAATGTGATTCCTTTGGTCCAGATCTATCTAGGATATGGGACATTACAGAATTCGTGTCTGCACCTAATACAATTTCCAAATCTGAACATTTTAAAAGATAGGAAGACAAAATAGAGAAAAAAGTAGGTTCATGAGTACAAGGGGCATAAACTGAAATAAATACAATATTCCTTTTCTCCACTATTGTTTTTATATGTGTTATTCTACCGTCCGTATCACAACCTTTAACCAAAATAGTAATATTTAAAGTCCTCCGCACCAATATTAGAACACCCTTGGTTTTACCATCCGAGGATGAATGAGATACCACTTCATAAAATGTATTATTACACCTGTGTACATCCTCCTCTTTCAAATGGGATTCTTGAACTAACATTATATCAATCTTTCTCCTTCGCAAAAAAATCCAGAAAACATGTACGGGGCCATTTAGGCCATTAATATTACAACTTAGAATATTAAGGTCAGTCATAGGTATCAAACAGCATTACTGCATAATAAGACAAAATACAAATTTGAAAACAAAACTAGTTGAGTCTACCATCAAACCACCCTCCACCCCCACCCTTCCCGTCAGTTTTCAAAAATATTTTAACACATTTCCATGAACTATGGCAGACCAAACCAAGAAAAAACCTTGATCTGCCAGGACCCCTTAATATGATCCGTGGCGTCAACAAAAACCTGCACATTACAGAAGAACCAACATTGGCCCCAAATGCACACTTTGACTAGGTAGTATCTCTGTTGAAAATAAATAAATAAATAAAAAATAAAATTAAAATTAAAATTAAAATTAAAATTAAAATTAAAATTAAAATTATAATTAAATTAATTAATTAAAACAAGAGAGAAGGAATACAACTAGACCATAAATATTATACCACCATAATCAGTAAGCGACACTGTATGCTCAATGAAACTATATAGTAACTATAAGTTCAGAAGTAAATATTAGAGCAAACAGTGAAAGACACAGTCGCCTGAGAGCATCTCTTCTCCGATTAGATAATAAGCTCCCAGCTGAAGTTCAGTGAGAGTTGATGGATGAATGGGATCTAAAAACACTCTTGCTTCTTCTGGAGAGTATAACAATTTAGAATAACCCTGATTGAGAATGACCTTCAGCGTTGCAGGATAGAGAAAAAAATTCTGGATGCCTGCCTCTCTCATTTCCTTTCTTACTGGCGCAAATGCACTTCTTCTTTTTGTGGTGGCCGGCGAAAAATCTGGAAAGAAAGACAGCGTTGCTCCATCGGATATCTTCACCGGGGCGTGAAGTCTGGCGGCCCGCAAAATGAACTCCCTGTCCGTGTACCGCAACAATTTAAAGATGAAAACCCATGGTTTAGCGCGATCTGAGGAGGGCCTGGTGTACACGCGATGCGCTCGTTCCACTTCAATCTCTTTGCCTGCCAGAGATGGGAGCCATGCCGGTAGGGATCTTTTCAAAAAGCCCATAGGGTCGTCCTTTTCGGACCCTTCAGACAATCCAACCAGACGCAGATTGCAGCACCTATTGCGATCCTGTAAATCAACAATCTGTTGCTCGAGCACTGCTACTCGCCTATTGTGATCTGCAAAAACTTTCTTTTGTTATCTCATCTCCCCTGTAAGACGATCCATTTCGGAGCATAGCGATTGAAGAAATGACATGTGAGAAGCAAACTGGTTCCGCATCGTGGTCAACTCAGATCTTAAAATGTCTTCAAAGTGTGCAACAGTATTCACCATCTCATCCACTTTGTCATCCGTGGTTTCCGATTTCCAGACATTAGGAATAGTGTTGTTAATGAAATAAGCTTTGAATCCTTCTTTGGACCTGGCCCTCCATCCCTCCCCCTGATCCTCCGCAGGTCCACCACCCACCTGGACTCCTTGTTTTGTGTTACACTTCTCTTTTCTCCCCATTTTATCTGGTTGTCTTGTCTCTGTCTCCCCATTTTACCTGGTTGTCTTGTCTCTATTTCACCTTTTTACCTGGTTGTTTTGTCTCTGTTTCCCTATTCTACCCGGTTCTCCTGTCTCTGTGTATCATGTTTTCTGGCCCTCCATCCCTCCCCCTAGTCCTCCGCCGCTCCACCTCCCTCCTAGTTTCTTTATCTGTTGGTTTTCCCTTGGTTTCAGGTGGAGCATCTGGCAGCTGCTCCGTGCAGTAGAGGGTAATGTCACGCTGTCAGTCTCTGTTTTCCTGGGTGTCCACTAGTGAGCTCACTTCTCCTTAGACACTTCACCATAGGCACTATAATTCCTCTAGTCTGGTCCTGTCTTCACAGTAATTGCACTCCAATTAATTGCACCAGGTGCAAGCAATCTACTGTCATTAGTCTCCATATAAATACCTGTCTTTCCCTGTTGTTTGAATGGAGTCCTTACCATTTGTGTTACCAATGTTCTCGTCTCCCGAGACTTACCCTTTCTATCTCGTCCTCAGAGTTCCCGTTTCGTTCCTTCCGGTTCCCTCTTTTGTTTTGTTTGTCTCCTTGGACTGTTTGTTTTGGATTACCCTTTTTGTTAATAAAACGTAATTGGATCTCTCCCTCTCCTTGTGTTTCTCTGGTACACGAACGTCACAGTGTCCACCTTTGTGTGTGGGTCCATGCACATGCTGAATCAGGTGAAACGTGTTTAGAACCGTTATCATTTATTTTGTAGTTTTGTTTTCTGCATTAACTATGTGAATATTACATTATATCAATAAAGATTTAAGTTGTCAATGAAATTCACTCCTTTTATATGACAAGATCTTTGTAGCCATTTGTTCAGCCCAAGCAACCATGAAAACATATTTGCTTGCTGGGAGTGGTCCACTGATGAACGACTTAACTTTGAGTCCTCGAAGTGTTTCAAAGAGTTCAATGAAGTCCTTCTTAAGGAGTTCTGACTGCTCTTTCCGAATATCATTCTTCCCCACATGGATGATGATTTGATTTGCAGTCTTGTGCTTCATCAGAATGTTCTGAAGTTCCTTGTTCACATAAGAGACCACTGCTTGAGGAAGGCAGCATGTTTTTGTTACCTGCTAATAATGTTTCTGATAATAGAGTCACCCACTATCAGAGTCCTTGGCTCGGCTGCGCTCTGAGCTAAATGCTGCTGTTTGCTCATCCTTGAGCACCTGTTAGTAGCAATGCTAGATGCTGGCTGATCCGATCCATGTTAAATCCTATTTGGGGATTCCTTCCTCACATTCATTAATGCTTCAAATCTGTTCTCAAGATGCATAGGGGGAGTTAGAATACAGGTATTTACAAGCCTTGTCATAGTTGAATCTGGGGTAGAGGAAGCTACTGCAGCTATATGAGAAACTTGTGACAATCTGATATCTCGTGTTCCTTTGGGTCTCGCTCCATGTTTGTGCCATCAATCAGTGTGGTGATCAGTTTCAGCTTGTTCCTCTACACTTGGTATAAACTGTTGAGATTCAGAAGATTCATGGCGTATGCTGGGAAGAGTTTAGTCCCAGCATACACCAATTCCTCCATTTTCTGTGAGAAGCACAGAAGTGGAGATGATAGAGAGAGGGATAATGTATCCGTTGAGCGGGGCTGTGTCTCTGGTGTTCCCAGTGACTGTGATATGTTTTCGTGTCTTCCCTGGCTGTTTTCCAGAAAGGTGTCCTTGGGTGCTGAGTCTTGTAGCTGTTTCGATACATCACAGTCTGTCTGTGAGGAGCTCTGTGGGCAGGGCTCAGCCGGGAGAGTGTCCATCAGCAATGCTTGTTTTGGCTGCATGGTGTTGTCAGTGTCCTTGTGGAGTAGCTGTGTGACCTCGGCATCCTGGCTAAATCTGCCCATTGGCCTCCAACCATCATGGCTTCCTAACAATCCCCATATCTGCTGATTGGCTTCATCACTCTCCTCTCCATCAGTAAGCTGGTGTGTGGTGGGCGTTCTGGCACAATATGGCTGCCGTCGCATCATCCAGGTGGTGGATGAGGAGATACCCCCTGAATATGTAAAGCACTTTGAGTGCCTAGAAAAAGCGCTATATAAATATAATTTATTATTATTATTATTATTATTATTATTATTATTATTATTATGTGTCAACCACATAATGACTCTGACCTGGTGTGTGTCTGCTGAATGAATTGACACAATCTGCTGAAGGATGGTGGAGGGAAAAGTAAACATTTAATCCTTAAGCACTTGAGCACCACGTTTGTTTGGATGGAGGCTATCCGGTTTAAACAATTGTCTATGGCCCCAGAAATGATTGAAGTTTTCAACAAAATTCACTCCTTTTATATTACAAGATCTTTGTAGCCATGTGTTCAGCCCAAGCAACTGTGAAAACATATTTGTTCCCCTTGCTGGGAGTGGTCCATAAATGAATGACTGAACTTTGAGTATTTGAAGTTTTTTTAGAGTCCTCCTTAAGGAGTTCTGACTGCTCTTTCCAAATATCATTTTTCCCCATATGGATGATTATTAGATTAGAAGTCAAATCTGTTCTCGGGATGTATAGGGGGTCTGTTATTTGAGCACTGTGCTGCTGAAGTAAAAATCTTAGAAAAATCTGAGAAAAGAACGTCAGAATGGTAGTGAAGCCGTAAGTCAGAAAAAAAGCTAATCACAATTAAGCTATTGTTTAGAGTTTTGATGTAATTTATTTTGCTGTTTTATGTTGTATCTTTGTATTTTAATTGGGAGTGAGATGTTATAAATAAAATGTATTATTATTGTAACAGAAATGAGTCGAACCAGACAAATTAAAGAGTCTATCAAAGCTGTGTGCATTTGAAACACGAGAGCCGAATTCCTCAGGAAGTCATAAATCAGTTCTAGTGCCACAAGAACCAAGCAAGATGACCAACCAACTTGTTCACACAACAGCTTCAACATTAACACCACTAGAACAATTATTTACAATTTCAATTCAAAGAAGAGAAATTTGGTGCCAAATGTGTTGTTCGTAATTGAAATGCAACGCTGGACATCACATGTAAACCCATGAGATCAAGTTAAATACTTCCATTGACTTCCCCCACCCAGCAGAACCAGACTGAAATTCCTAAAGGGGGGAAGGGCTTTAAACCTCTGTCTTCACAGAACATCCCTTTGTCAGAGAATGGCAAATAAACTTCTTTTGTACAGATATATGGACCAGAATGAACTCAAAAAGACTTATAAATGAATAGAAATGTGTGTAACCCACACATTTGACTACCATGTTATAATCACTTATTGTGTATGTTTTTTTTTTATAACTATGGCATAGCTTAACGATTTGTAATTGTGTTTGGTATGTCTGTGATCCAATCTGCTTGCTTGAATTAGTTCTGACAATAATTTATTTGTCCCATGTATCGTATTCGTGTTATAGGAATCATGTCCAAAATGAAACCCTGCCAGAGCAGGAAAATTTGGACCACATGCTTGGTAAGATAAACAAATGATTTATGATACCCCCGAGCCAAGACAATATCTGATTGGTCAAGACAACATTTGAGGTGTGGCCAACAGGCCACTTTAAATACTTTGGACACGATGAAATCTAGCTTTTAGTCGGCTTTTAGTCTGTTTTTTGTCTCCAGCTATGCTGCTATTAGCCATGTCTGTTTCTAGTCTCTAGCTATGCTTCTGCTAGCTTGTAGCTTCTAGCCATGCTGAGTAGTCATCACTGTTCTTTGAGCGCGGTTCCAGCGTGCCTGCCTGCTGCTACTTAGCCACGATGAGAAGGAACACAACCTTGTCTCGTCAAACTTTATTTCTTTTCTTTTCCGTTTGAGAGTTTCGTGTTCTGAGTTAAGTTTTGTAACGTCGACCTCGTCTGTGCGTTTCAACTCCAACCAGCCACACAACTCCAGCTTCAGCCAACGCCCAAGCATGGTCTCCCCAAGACGTCACTTCAGCGACTGAACTTCCAGCCAATCAACGACCTCGGGATAGCCCTTTCACCTGGACTCTTTCACGGGAGACGCAAGTAACTTTATCTCCAGACTGTGACCTTTGCTGGTGTATCTAATATAATTTTAACCTCACTGAGGAACTCAATGCAAGGGTTAATTACGTGATTGATGGTTGTTCATGTCTATGCAATTTAACGTTTTGCTGTAAACTTGGGATTCCATATTTCCATTCTCTTAAACTCATCTTTCCCTAACTTTCGACCTTCCTGCAACTTGTGTGAATGTGTGTGTGCGTGCGTTTATGTGTTAGATTAGTTTATATGTCTTAGATTTATCTAATAAAGCCTTATTCATATTGAAAAGAGAAGTATCTTGTGTTTTGTGCTTACAAGTTAATGTCTTAAACTGCCGATCTTGTTACTCTGCTAATTGATAGTGTTTTCACTATAGTTTGGATATTAGTATCCAGCGCAGATTTGATTTTAAACGGCTCGTTCAGTGAATCGCAGTGATCAGCCGTGAAACAGTGATTCTGTTCAAATTCCCTTTAAATTATTAAATGATTCCCTTTGAGCTAAATTGACCTGTTTCCCTTATATTATTATTATTATTATTATTATTATTATTATTATTATTATTATTGTTAGTGAAAACACTTTTCTCCTTAAAGAAAAGTTCCACCATAATGACACAAGCAATGTAAGTGAAGGCCAGTGAGGGAGTGTAGAGATGGACAATTGCACTCAGGCTCAAAAACAATGCAACCGTATTGGTGAGTATGGTAAATGCTAGATTGCTGTTATGTGCTGTGTGCTGTGATTTATCTTCCACCCAAATACAGTAAATACTTTACTGATGACTTTTCAGAATTTTTGGCTGGAATTATGCCAAAGATTCGGTTTTAATTAATAGTTGGATATGCCAGAACTTTCTTCAGTTAAATAAGGAAAAAACTGAAGTCATTGCATTTGGAAATGCATACATTGACTCTAGGGGTCAAACAACTAAAAATCAAGTCAGGAATCTTGGTATGATTCTGGAGACAGACCTTAGTTTCAGTAGTCATGTCAAAGCAGTAACTAAATCAGCATACTATCATTTAAAAAACATTGCAAGAATTAGATGTTTTGTTTCCAGTCAAGACTTGGAGAAACTAGTTCATGCCTTTATCACCAGCGGGGTGGACTATTGTAATGGGCTCCTCACCGGCCTTCCCAAAAAGACCATTAGACAGCTGCAGCTCATCCAGAACACTGCTGCCAGGATTTTCTGACTAGAACCAGAAAATCGGATCATACCACACCAGTCCTCAGGTTCTTACACTGGCTTCCAGTTACATTTAGGATTGATTTTAAAGTACTTTTACTCATATATAAGTCACTAAATGACCTAGGACCGAAATTTATTGCAGATATGTACACTGAATACAAACCTAACAGAGCACTCAGATCACAAGGATCGAGTCAGTTAGAAATACCAAGGGTTCACACAAAACAAGAGGAGTCCGCCTTTAGTTACTATTAGAGTTGTTCCGATACCGATACTACTATCGGAAATATCACCGATATCACAACAAATTCTGGCACTGGCATCGGTGAGTACATGAACCCATAAACCAACCTGATACCATTTTCTTAAACAAGACCTAATTATGACCGCTAGCTTTGTCTAACTGCTGCACATTTCTTCTTCGCTGCTCAGAATGTATTGCAAACGCTTAGAAAAACTCTGGAATAACCTACCTAACATTGTTCGGGAGGCAGACACACTCTTGCAGTTTAAATCTAGATTAAAGACCCATCTCTTTAACCTGGCTTTCACATAACATACTAATATGCTTTTTAATATCAAAATCCATTAAAAGATTTTTAGGCTGCATTAATTAGGTAAACCGGAACCGGAAACACTTCCCATAACACCCTATGTACTTGCTACATCGTTAGAAGAATGGCATCTACGCTAATATTATTCTGTTTCTCTCTTATTCTGAGGTCACCGTAGCCACCAAATCCAGTCTGTGTCCAGATCAGAGGGTCACTGCAGTCGCCCGGATCCAGTACGTATCCAGACCAGATGGTGGATCAGCACCTAGAAAGGACCTCTACATCCCTGAAAGACAGCGGAGACCAGGACAACTAGAGCCCCAGATACAGATCCCCTGTAAAGACCTTGTCTCAGAGGAGCACCAGGACAAGACCACAGGAAACAGATGATTCTTCTGCACAATCTGACTTTGCTGCAGCCTGGAATTGAACTACTGGTTTCGTCTGGTCAGAGGTGAACTGACCCCAACTGAGCCTGGTTTCTCCCAAGGTTTTTTTCTCCATTCTGTCAACGATGGAGTTTCGGTTCCTTGCCACTGCCGCCTTTGGCTTGCTTAGTTGGGGTCACTTCATCTACAGCGATATCATTGACTTAATTGCAAATAAATGCACAGACACTATTTAACTGAACAGAGATTACATCACTGAATCCAATGATGAACTGCCTTTAACTATCATTTTGGATTATTGACACACTGTTTTCCTAATGAATGTTGTTCAGTTGCTTTGACGCAATGTATTTTGTTTAAAGCGCTATATAAATAAAGGTGACTTGACTTGATCAAAGTTGGGTTGGGAGCTGGGTCTATACTAAGCAAGCTATGATGACTTTCACCTTGATATTTTATAAAAACAACTAGCTGAGGCCAGCCTAAAAAGATGCTCAGGACAGTTGACAGGCCACTGCTGCGCATCGTCATGAAAGCTTATCTTTTTCACGTGTTTTTAAGCCTTACTTATGCCGGCAGCCATATCACCCTGGAGCCCAAGACCGGTTGCCCACTGAAACTAAGCAGGGCTGAGCCTGGTCAGTACCTGGATGGGAGACCTCCTGAGAAAACGAGGTTGCTGCTGGAAGAGGTGCTAGTGAGGGCAGCAGGGGGTGCTCACCCTGTGGTCTGTGTGGGTCCTAGCGCCCCAGTGTAGTGATGGGGACACTATACTGTCAACAAGCACTGTCCTTCGGATGAGACGTTAAACCGAGGTCCTGACTCTCTTTGGTCATTAAAAATCCCAGGATGTCTTTTGAAAAGAGTAGAGGTGTGACCTCGGCATCCTGGCTCAATTCGCCCATTGGCCTCTGACCATCATGGCCTCCTAAAAATCCCCATATCTACTGATTGGCTTCATCACTCTGTCTCCTCTCCACCAGTAAGCTGGTGTGTGGTGGGCGTTCTGGTGCAATATGGCTGCCGTCGCATCATCCAGGTGGATGCTGCACACTGGTGGTGGATGAGGAGAAACCCCGTGACTATGTAAGCGATTTGAGTGTCTAGAAAAGCGCTATATAAATGTAAGGAATTATTATTATTATTACTGCTTGTTAATTTAAACATTAAAGCATCAAAAGACAAGACGCGGAAAAGCTGAACAGAGTAGCTGGTTACTCACGCGCTGTGTTCGGTGCGCACGAGAGAGATCGAGAGCCGCGTATCACGGACAGTGACACTGGACGTCTTGGTTAAGTATGTAACCCTCGTTCCCTGAAGGAGGGAATGGAGATGTTATGAATGGGCTCTTGTCACCTTCGAGTGGTACAAAATGAGCCAATGGTACACAAAGTACCTTGGTCTGCGGGATTTGCATTGCGAGCTCCGCCCCGCAGAGGGGGTATATAAGGAGCAACGTGAGGAACTTGCATTCAAGTCTTCGCTGAGGAACCGAGCCAGTGACACACGTGACACAGCAATTGTGGCCGTCATGAGGAGCGATGTATCGACCGCACCAAAAACACACGGGTGAAATGACATCTTTAAAAAAACACAAATCGGCCCGTATCTCTTTTGTGAAAGATATTAGCTCTTTCAGAGGTGTTGAAGCGCTCAGGGGAACGCGGGAGCTGTCGCAGGAAACCCAGACGAACCGCTGAATCGCGCTGTCACACCAACACCAGCTCTTGCTTGTAACAAGAGATGTGCTCGGCTCCGAAGCGAAAGCTTGAATGCGAGTTGCTTGCGTTGCTTCTTATATACCCGCTATGCGGGGCGGAGCTCGCGATGCAAATCCCGCAGACCAAGGTACTTTGTGTACCATTGGCTTGTTTTGTACCACTCGAAGGTGATTGGGCTCTCGGGCAACATCCCATTCGTAACTTTGAACGTGACCGACTAAAAGGGAAGCGAGCTCTCTTCTGCAAAGTTCTCCTCGAAGTCCTTCCTGCACCTGAACGAACAAATACAAACAAAAAGATGTGAAAGAGCCCAATTCGGTACTCACGGTGTTCTGGTGTTGAGGGCTCACGCAGAGAAAGGCGTCTCAAAACACTTGAACATCGAATTTGCTCTTGTGAAGACAAATACATACAAAATAGTCAAAATATCCACCTTGGAAAGTATGCTAGAAAAAACTGTCAGTTAAGTGAAAGTAAACAGTTGAGGAAAAAATGGGATGTGTATTATATTGGATGCGTTCATCGTCTCTTAAAGTGACCACGGCTAATTTAGCTACTGGCTGCTGTAATGTTAATCCAAGAAAATGAAAGAAATCACTCACTGCTCTTGACTGAATTACTTTGTAGTTTTAACAGTCAAACCAAAAATTATTCAGACACCAGATATCATTTGATATATATAGCAAAACTGAATAAATGTAGGTTTGATTGTATATTTCATTTTTACATTGAAGACTATCCAGTGCTATTTTACATTTAATTATTTGGTTTCTGTACCTTGACACCTACAAACTTAACCCTCAGATGGTCTTCGGGGTCTTTTTGACCCAAAATGACTTTTGCTCAAATTTGTCCAAATGGTATGAAACCTTCTACGGCTCTCAACACTTTCTAGATCTACAAAAAAAAAATAAAAAAAAAAATTGGAATGATATCTGTTTTTATGTTAGCGTGACAAAATTTGTGACACTCGTGGTCTTCTGAATCAAACGAAGACTAAATTCATCATCAAAATCAGAAACAACGCAGAAAAAATCGACAGAAATGGCACAAATAAAGTGGCACACTTCCACCAATGCAAAAAACATCCACAATGCTAAATTATATTGCTCACAACACGCGTACACACACACACACACACACACATATATAGAGGACTACATTTTTGAGACTAAAAAAACTGTTCTCTTATCATTGGTCAAATATAATGATCCAAAATGCAGAACCAACACAAATATAAAGTGGTGACACTGACACCGACAATGTGTACACACACACACACACACACTTGTGAGAATATAAAACAACTGCTCTCTTATAATAATTTCAAAATAACCATGCAAAATGCAGAACCACCAAAGAGGGGGTGAGAGAGAAATGACAGGATGAGACAAAACTATTTAGCACACACACACAAACCTGCTCCAACCCTGTCTACAGAGGTCATGCGGTTTACCATGCTTACTGCCTGCAATGCATTGTAATGTAACATTATTGGAAAACTGGGTTTTTTCAGTAAAAAAATACTAAACTTTGACAAAAAATATTTTATTTTTGTTATAATTGTGATTTTATAATATTTAGATATGAATCCAACTGAATCCAACTTGTGAAACGATATCTTTCAGGTAGTCAAATAGCAAATAGCATATAGTGCTGCTCTATAGCCATCTATTGGTTAAAGTGATTTTTATTTTTATTTTAAAACTGCATTTTCCAAAAAATGGGTATAAATGTTATATTAAATCATTTAAAATTATCCATGTTATCCCCATGAATGAAAGTTAGTAATCTGGGTCTTTTATAAAATGAATTTTACATCAAATGCTGTTTTTTTTTGTAAAAAGCCTATTTAAATAAATATTAATGTATTTATTTATAGAAATTTAAAAGATATCATAAATCCTCCAAAAACTGCACAAATGTTGAGTAAAAACATTAACAAACAGAGTAAAATTACATTTGTAAAAAAAAAAAAAAGCTATTATCTTGTTACAAAATTAAATGTTATTGTCTGGGGTCTCTGGACAGGAAACGAAGACCATGAGAGGGTTAAAAACTTAAGCATTGTGTAAATAGCACAAATAAATAAAAATAAACAAACATACAAATTAAACAATTTCAAACAGGGCCCACTTGTACAACCTTCACCGGGTCCCCGCTGACCCGAGCTACGGTCCTGCTCACGCCTGTTTCACACATCCTCTGTCTGCAGTGCGTATGCAGTCCGTGTGCGTTACGTATGTGGTGCAGCACAGACTCTATGTGCTTTCACACAGGACGCATTTGCAGTTCGCTACTCGGTACATAAACGATCGCTGCACTGCTGCAGACGCCACGCTCCTGGAACGCAACTGGAATACGTTAACATGGGTGCATAAAAAAATATGCAAAGCATACGCAAAGCAGACAGAGTATGTGTGAAACAGGTGTAAGGTTGTTTTCAAATTGTGCAATGTGGAATTAGTTTACATTTTTTTCAAGCACTTTGTGATGCATTTTGGAAACAGGAGACGAGCCCCTTTTTGAATGCACCACCTAGCTTGATAAACCCCTTCTCAAAGACTTAATGTTTGTCAATTTTATTTGGGTAACACACATATTCTGAATGACTTTGGCAGAATTTGAATGAGCCATTATAATCTAGATTAATTTAAAGATCACAGTGAGATTAATCTAGATTAAAAAAATTAATCTATGCCCACCACTAATAATTTAATTCCCATAATTTAGGCCTAATTTGCCTAAAACAAGAAACGAAAAAAATTAAACCTGCACAATTAAATCTTTGAAACTATAAAGAATGGACGTATTAATAAAACGTCCTCACGATTAAACTCAAGTGCTATCATTATAATCAACAAAATTCACACAATTTAAAAAAGAGCTTTAGTAATTGACAACTTAAGTGATTTTAAAGGGAGCCTTCTTTACTTGCTTTTAAAGTTGGGCAATAACATATGGCCTAAAAAAAAAATCCCAGATTTTTATTTTATTTTAGAAAAATGATTTATGATTTAAACCGATTTTTTAATAAATATTCAGATGATGAAGAAATTTTACAAAACAAGTTTTAATATAGTTCTTTATCATTCATTTAGCAGTCAAATTTAGAACTGCAACAAGATGATTAAAAAAACAGTAATTTTATTACCTTAATGCTGGATAGACCTTTATTTTTAAACCTGTTAATATATTTTCTTGTCTGTATTTCCATCTCATTATGCCGCTGCTTTAGTTTTTTTTTTTTTTTTTTCTTATAGAACTTATTTGTAAATAGAGCAGTCACTGTCTGTGTCTACACCAGACACGAGAGTAGTCATACATGCCCCACAGAGAAAAGTGTGTCTAAACTTGATGACATCACACTATATTGTCAAATCATATGAACACAGTGTCAGAACATTTCATCACAGACAGAACAAGCATCAGTTCAATGATGGGGATCATGTCCAGTGTGTCCATCACTGTGTTCTGCTGTCTTTTGTTGGATTGTTACACTTGTGTGCGGTGTAGAACAGGCGTGCGTTTTTTACTGTTTTATTTTACAGCCCTGCTTGTTTTAAAGTTTTTATTAAATATCTGTATTGACTGCATGGTCATATTATCATATTATTTACTGCCATGCGACCTACAAAAGTAAAGTTTGGCGAGTCAATCAACGAGCATTCCTGCAGGTTTATTTTTGGCGGATGTGCTGTGCTTGTGCTGCAGCGATCGTCTTCATTTCGTCAGGTGAAATGTCTCTCTCACTCGCAGTCTGTGAGCAGCAACAACCACGACATTCATATTCAAGTATTAGTAATAAAAAAACAAATAATAATAATAATCATCACTTTAATTTTTTCCTGATAATGAAATTATAATTTTTTTTTTATTAACATAATATCGTGGTGTCTCACATACATAAAAAATATATCTACAGAAAGCTTGAAATGTTTTTTAAACTAAAAAGAATTGTGTAATCTGTGAATGTTGCATTTCTCTCGTCGGAGAGAGCCAGCACTGTCAATTTCATCTTGCAGCAGACAAGAAAACATTTGTTTATTAATGAATAATTAAAATGTCTAATTTTTCACAATTATTAGGCTACTTCTGCATGTGCTTTGTGGCAAACTTAATGCATGTGCTTGAGCGCGGAATATATTAAGATTTGATTATGTAAATTTAATATAAACCTCTGAATAGTTGAATATAACAAACAAACTACTAGAACTAGAAAAATCTTACATGGGCGCAGACCATTTTTTAGTCTATAACCAAAATAACAGTCCTATGTAAACCAGTTCAGCAAGTGAAAGCCTCATAATACACTGTCCATATGAAAGAGCAATTCACACCTTTATCTCGACCCCGACAAGTCATACATTATACCCCCAAAAACCCAACCCCCTCTAGCTGAACTGAATTCGGTCTGTTTTTTGGCTGTGAAGAATGGTGTGTTACTGGGCTGAAACATGCCTGCACTCAGCAGCACTACTCTTTGTAATCATTATTTTCTCACAGCCCCTATTATTATTTTCACAAGACCATAATGATAATAACAGATCATCAATTAATAATTAATCATTATTTTATGAAAATCATTGTTATTTGTGATAGTGGGTGTTTGCGGAAGGCTTTAAGACCAAGCGGAATCCTCTGTTCCCGCCTCACAGCACAGGCTTCACTGTCTGTAGTTTGACTGCAGTACTGAATCAGATTGAGGCGAATACAACTTATTGATCATGATGAGACCAATGGTATTTTTTAATGACATTATTTTATTTTATTTTTTTGAATAATTGTAGCCTACATAATAGTAAATAGCAAAACAAATATTCGGATCATCCCTTATTTTTTCCCTTATTTTCTTAAAGAATAAACACGTATTTTATACAAGAATAAACACGATAAGGTGTTATTAATTAATTTTAAAAAAATTACGCAATTAAAACTTTTTTTAGACTTGAATTTAAATACTATTAAACTACCTTTACATTCTCAAGGAGTTTATAAGTAAAACATGGTAAAAATGTCAAAGTGCACATTAAATAGCTTAAATGAACTTGTGTTAACAATATAATTAGAACTAACAATATTTATTTTTTTAAATGAACAATTCATGTATAAAATGGCACAGCAACCTTTATATCAAACATTTTTAAATCGTCCACAGCTGAGCATTGCTGATCTGCGCTAGAGCGCGTGAAGTGAATGTGATGAACGAAGTCATTTTCAGATGCAATGAAAAAGAAAAAAAAAACCTGGATAGCCTAGATTAGGCGCTGGCTCTGTTAATTATAATTATTTTTAACCCAGAGTAACAAATTTTAACGGATTAATCTCCTATTTTCATTTGCTGGATATTTTATTTATTTATTTATTTATTTATTTTTACCACGCTTAAAAATAAATTAAGTTTGTCAGAAAAAAAGAGTTGTGTATAGGTTTCATTTTAACTGATTAATCACCTATTTTCATTTGCTGCATGTTTTTATTTTTTATTTTTCCCTTAACTTTATAACAAATCCTTTAAATTTAACAAATTTATCATAAAAAAACAAGAATTAAAAATATATAATTCGAATGGATAAATATAATTGCAGTATATAATAATATAGGGTTAGTAATAAAATAATAATAATAATAATAATAATTTAAAGCTAAGCATAAGGTAAGGTTGGGCTTTCTCCTTCGGGAGAAATCCAAACGTTTCCATATTCGTGATTTTGCCCATTTGAAGCTTAACTATTATTCATGAGGTAAATAGGCTGTGGAATTCACTCGTGTTTCAGTATCGATGAAAAAATAATTCAGTTAATTAACCATATGTCAAAGTGCTAAGGCTGAATGTCTGGTGAACGACTGCTGTTTCCAGTGAATATGTGCACCAGGCACCAGCGTGATCAAACAGCTGAAACAAATAATACTTAATTTTTGGTCAAACATAAGGCGTAATTCAAAAATGCAAAGTGTTGGTAGTTTGAAAAATCAGGAATAATAACAGTGTTAACAGTAATTATTGCTAAATGCTGGACCGTTTTCATTTCACTCTGTATATGAATCCTGAAGATTTTTTTTAAACCAAGAATGAACCGAAATGAAAATGAAATGAAAACATTAAGAATGATTTTAACACGCTACTGAATTACAGTTACAGTAATGCCAAATTAGGCTGGCCACCTACTGTACACACCCAGGTATCGGATCAGTACTCGGTATCGGCCGATACCCTTAGCCCAGGTATCGGAATCGGTATCGTGAAGAGAAAAAGGGTAACATAACATCTTTAGTTATTATGCCGCCAACAGTTGGAATCAGCTTCAGATGTGCTAAAACACTAGTCACATTTAAGTCTAGACTCAAAACCCATCTGTTTAGCTGTGCATTTATTGAATGAGCACTGTACAATGTCCGAACTGATTGCACTATATTTTCACTGTTTTTTTTTAATGTAAAATCATTTTCTAACTGTTTTTAAATTCATTTTAAGTAAATGTTTTAATCATTTTAAAAGTTTTAAAATTGCTTGTTTTATTTTTATTATTTTTATTCATGATTATTTTACTTTATTTTATGTAAAGCACTTTGAATTACCATTGTGTACGAAATGTGCTATATAAATAAAATTGCCTTGCCTTGCCTTTTAAAGACTAAGATTTTAATATCCAAATGTTTTTTTCCCTCTAAGCCATTAATTAAAGATTTGTGTGTATGTGTGTGTGTGTTATTTTTGGTGCAATTAATGCTGCTTTGAATACTCCTCAATCAACTTGTTGAGAACAAGTTGTTTTCTCAACTTTTGAGATGTGTAAAACCTTTTTTTTAAATTGTTGAGAAGATTGCTGTTGTTAGAGCACATATTTCACTTCATTCTGTTGATTCTTCTATCACTGTTGTGTGCTCTGCTCTTTTTAACCAGTTTGTGCCTGTGTCACATTCTTTTTTGATAGACACCTAGCTAAATTTAAACCATCTGCCTGTTGCATAGATATAATTCTCAATTAAAAAAATAAAAAATACTGAAACCATTGGACCTAAAATCAAGGAAATCATAAATAGTACTCTTGCCTCTGGAGTTGTACCTCTAAATTTCAAACATGCAATAGTGGATCCATAGATTAAGAAATCAAATTTGGATACCTCAATTCTTGATAATTTTAGACCAAAAACATCAGTACCTTTAAAAAATATTAGAGAAGGTTGTTTTTACACAATTTCAGTCTTTTTAAAGTCAAAATGGTTTGCAGGAAGTATTTTTGTCTGGTTTGAAATCACTTCACAGCACTGAAATGGCCCTCTTGAAAGTTTACAATGACCTGTTACTAGCTACTGGCTCCTGGATCTTATGGCTGCATTTGACACTGTAGACCATGACATCCTGATTTCTCCATTGGAGCATTGCTTTGGAGTTAGGGGAACTGAATTTGAGTGGTTTAGATCATATTAATCTGTCAGAAGTTTTTCAGTCTGCCATGGGGATTTTATGTCATCCTCTGCATCTCTCTAATGTGGTGTCCCTCAGGGTTCCATTCTCGGTCTTATCTTATTCTCATTATTTCTACTTATATTAAGATCCATTTTTAGGAAATGTGGCATCTCGTTCCATTGTTATGCATTGTTTTGCATTCCAGTTATCAAAAGTCAAGTCTTTTTTGTCTTTTAATGATTTTGAAATGATTTTTGTTCATAGATGCCTTTATCTTAACCTACCTTGACTATTTTAATGACCTCTATGTTGATATTAATCAGGCCTCCCTCAAACATTTTTTCACGTTATCATGATTATAGTGACAAAATGGCTATCAGTATTATCACGGTATTGTTATAATGTGCTGGAGATGTTATAAAGTACATACACAAGTCACTTAACCGAGTTTTATATTTAAAAATCAACAAACAAAATGACTTTTTGTTTGGATACTCACTAAAACAATAACATTATCAATGAAGTGTGGATTTTAAATTATAACTTGACTGACAACAGTTTAATAGAATTCAAGATTTCAAGATTGAGATATCTAATGAAAATGTTTAAATCAAGCTTTGAAAAAGTTTAATAAAAAGGTAAACCTCACATTTCAGCCTTTAAATAAAGAGTTATATGTCAAAATTAGAATTGCTTAAAAACCTCCGCGATCACAGCAGCATTGCTATTAAGAACACTTTATTTAGGTCAGCAGTTCTCAATTCCAGTCCTTGCTCCCCCAAGCTCTGTATATTTCACACATCTCTCTTTGTTAACACACCTGATTCAGATAATCAGCTCATTATAAGTGAGCTCTATACAGTGTTCCTTGCTCCCTACTCTCTTGAAGTTTACCTCACTTCGGAACATTCATTCAAGGATTTGCGCTGCACAACATCTTCACACACGGATATTTAAATTCACGTCTTGCACCAGATATGTGAGCGGAGTGGAGTGGCAACAATTTCCCCTCCGTGCTTCAAGCATTCAAAAATCACTCCGCTCCTGGTTCACCATTTCCCGCTCCCCATGCCACTCCTCACTCCACTGATCAGAAACACAGCTCCGCAGCTAAATTATTTCACTATGCCTGAAAAATCAGTTTTGTTCAGAATTTATATTAAATGTAAAATACATGCATTGTAGCATAAGGAGAAGTTTATTTATAGCTGCAGGTACCAATTGCAATTTTCAGTCAGTTATTTGTTGATTGCTTTCTTCCTGTGTACTATTTTCTCCCCGTGGTAGTGCTGTGATTGACCCAGAACTATTGTATCGAATTGTATTGTATTGAACTATGTGTGTATATATATATATATATATATATATATATATATATATATATATATATATACACACACACACACACACAGTACAGAACAAAAGTTTGGACACACCTTCTCATTCAAAGGGTTTTCTTTATTTTCATGACTATGACAATTGTAGATTCACACTGAAGGCATCAAAACTATGAATTAACACATGTGGAATTATATATGGAATTATATACATAACAAAAAAGTGTGGAACAACTGAAAATATGTCATATTCTAACTTCTTCAAAGTAGCCACCTTTTGTTTTGATTATGCGCAGGATCTGTTGGCTACATTATGTGCAAGCTTGTGTGCTCTGTCCATGTGTAGCAGTGATGCGTGGGTCAATGTATAAACAACCCGCACCTGTCTGACGTTTTCAACTAACCCACCCACAACTCGGACCGCAAAAAAAGAAATAGAAAATATTACACCCGACCTCAAATCACTCAAATGTCAAATGTCTCGTTTTGTCCACAACTCAAAGATATTTTTTTTACTTTTGTCTTTCATATATTTTATCAATGACACAGACTGCAATGACACAGACAGCTTAATTGCAGAAGGACATCCTTTTGGTCATGTGGTTCACATGAGATGATTGACAGCTTTACAAACTAATGATATTGCACTGATGTCATAGCTGATGCGAATCAATAAAAGGAGAGTAATCGCTAGCTCTGTTAGCTGTTTTAGTTCTTCAGATCGCATAAATCAGTGTAAAATGAATAGAAATGTTATTGTTACCCCGGAGCCTCTCCAGTGTTGGCCTATTTGGGAGGAATGCACTCCAACTGCCACTGAGGTCGATTCTGTTGGGCTACAGACAGGAGAAGGCGAGGCTTGTCTTAGAGCTAACGGATTCATCTGACCCATCTGTGCAGAACACCAAAGCCCCAGTACGAACAGGTCGCAAGTGGAGGGCAGAATTACAGTAGGTGGCCAGCCTTTCTGTCGCTTACCGCCGCGGTAATTCAGTCGCGTGTTAAAATCATTCATGAAACTACCGCCAGGTGGCGCAAAGGGAAGGATTGCGAAATGAATGTAATTGTAAAATGAGATAAAAGAAGGAAGTAAAACAACAATAACATTATGATATAACATTGTAACATTTAAAAAAAACTTTTTTTTTTTTTTACAATTTGTTAATTTTTAAAATGTTGGATAGTCTTAGACTACAGTCTACTAAACAAAAATTAAAAGAAGACCTTAACACAAAGGATCATATGCATGCTATTTTTATTAAACAGTAAATAAATATAAGGCCTAAATATATATATATATATATATATATATATATATATATATATATATATATATATATATATATATATATATAAGCTAAATGTTTTCATTTCATTTTCATTTCGATTCATTCCTGGTTTAAAAAAAATCTTCAGGTTCCATATGCAGAGCGAAATGGGAACGGTCCAGCATTTAGCAATAATTAGTATTAGTTATTATTCTTGATTTTTCAAACTACCAGCATTTTTTAATTATGCCTTATGTGTGACCAAAAATTAAGTATTATTTGTTTCAGCTGATCGTGCTGGTGCCTCACGCACATAATGGAAACAGCAGTCGTTCACCAGACATTCGGCGTGAGCACTTTGACATATTGTTAATTATGATTTTTTTTTTCATCAATACTGAAACGCACACAGCCTATTTACCTCATGAATAATAGCCTAGTTAAGCTTCAAATGGGCAACATCACAAATATGGAAACGTTTGATTTCTCCCGATTGAGCCTATAGCCTATTTTTTTCCTCTCAAAAAAAAAAAAAAAAAAAAAAAAATACAGCAAACGAAATAGGTGATTGATCCGTTAAAATGAAACCTATACACGACTCATATATTTTTTTTCCTCTGACAATCTTTATTTTTAGTGTGTTTAAAAAAATAAAAAATAAAGAAAACATTCAGCAAATGAAAATAGGCGATTAATCCGTTAAAATGTGTTACTCTTGGTTAACAGTACTAATTATAATAATTTTACTTCAGAACAGAGCCTGGGACTAATCTAGGTTATCCATGGGGTTTTTTTTTTCATTGCATCTGAAAACGACTTTGTTCATTACATTCACTTCACGCGATCTGGCCCAGATCAGCCTCCTGCAAAGCTCAGCTGTGGACGATTTAAAAATGTTTGATATAAAGCAGTGGTTCTCAACCTGCGGCAGGTCAAGAATTCTAATGCGGTCTGCACAACATGCTTAAAAAAAAAGAAAAAAAAAAAACTTTATCAGTTTGTAAAATTGTATTGTTTACATCAATTTTTAAAAAAATATGCAACTAATGAAATATAGGCTATATCCTAATGTTTTTACGTGATTTTTTTTCTTCTTCATATATTATTTTTCAGACATGAGCACTGGCATAAGCATTTAACTAACACATACAAGCGCGCACTTTGGCAGAATTCAATTCAAATAGTCATCAACAGCCATTAGGTAAATTGCCTGTAAGGTAAAATTGCGCATCAGAATGGACAAATTTGTTTTTTAAGGGAGAAAAAAAGAAATTCAAAAAATGCCAGCGAATGAACATGTACAAACTGTCAATAGTCGCAGTATCAGTATTGAAGGAAAAGTGCTGGATTTTCGTTTTATTTATTTTTTTATTTTTTTATTTTTTGCCCTGCAACTCACTTGAAGAAGTTCAGATAAATGGAAAAATATCTCAAGAGAGAACCTCATATTATTAAATTCAAAAGTGCTTTTCCATATTTTGGTCAAAATAGGCTACATTTGTGAACGCACATTTTCTGAAATGTTGCGCGTCAGGTCATGCAAGCCTGCATCTTAAACCCTCTGTCAAACTTTCTGCGTTCGCGAGTCCGCTATATCCGCTAGGTAGGCGTGATTGGAGAGTGTGTGCAGAGGCTCTAACAGACGACCGCGCTGGACAGGTGCGCGTGGTCAGTTGGCATCAAAAGCAAAATTGCAGATGTGCAGCCAGGCAGAGTGAAGAAGCTCATTGCTACTCGAACCTGTGCAATCCGTCAATAAAAAACATTAGCCAATAAAGCATTTTTTTTAAACAACGGAACTTAAAGTTGTGTACTAAAATATTATTTCAACCATACAGCATGTGAATAAATAAAATGCATAATTTTCATAACATTTCATTATTCATAAAATGCATAAAGTTTCTGGTGTTTGGATTTGTACTTCAATATAATGAGCTCCAAGTTTAAGATTAGTCCTAGACTTCTCTCTCTCTTTAACAGCATTAGCTCAATGATATACGTCTTCCTTCCTTTAGAATTTTCCTGACATTTTTCCTGAATTTTCAAACATCCACGATCACAAATAACAATGATTTTCGTAAAATAATGATTAATTATTAATTGATGATTCGTTATTATCATTATGGTCTTGTGAAAATAATAATATGGGCTGCGAGAAAATTATGAAGTGTAGTGCAGGCATGTTTCAGCCCAGTAACACACCGTCCCTCAGAGACAAAACACGGACCGAATTCTGTTCAGCTGGAGGGGGTTGGGTTTTGGATAGTTATTCATGGCTTGTGGGATCGAGATAAAGGTGTGAATTGCTCTTTCATATGGACAGTGTCTTATGAGGCTTTCACTTGCTGAACCGGTTTATATAGGACTGTTGTTTTGGTTATATTCACAGTGCTGGCTCTCTCCGACGAGAGAAATGCAACATTCTTATTTCTTTTCGTTTAAAAACATTTCAAGCTTTCTGTAGCTATATTTTTAATGTACCTATGTGAGACACCACGATATTATGTTATTTAAAAAATTATACATTCATTATCATGAAAAATTAAAGTGATGAGACGGCGCCTCCCTGTCATTAATGCACATTAATAATTTTTGCACAAACACTTGAATATAAGCTTCTTATCACGAGTAAAATTCATGCCAACAGCCAACATATTTAGCTTGATCAGAAGGTTGACTGCAAAAGTCGAGCGGGATGTTAAGAGTTATTCTGTTTCTTTTACTGATTATTTTCGGGTTAAAGCATGATTTAAACAGATTCACACTCAATCGCTTTCATAATGCGTTCAAACAAATGTAATCCTACAGTGCTACATTATCAGCATGCTATCTGATTTTGAAATCTTGAAGTTAATCGATCTGTTTAGATAAAATAACTGACAAAGATGTTATTTTCATCACAAACAAAATTTTCACAGCAGAAAGCAGCAATTAAAGATTAGTTTGGCATGTGATATAGGGAAAAAGTTTACACATATCTTAAGCCACTTTGAAACTCTCCTGTTATTTTTTTTAATTTTTATTATTATTTTATATGCTATGTTATGAACATAACATTTCAAACATACTGAAATACTTTATTCAGGAGTGAAGGCGGAGCCTGTTTCTGGTATCAATAGCCGCATTTCGGGCCAGTGTGAGCCAGGGCTTAAAGCGGGCCGGGCGGGGCTCATAGCCTCAGGCCAGTAACACCGAGGCCAGAATAGCGCAGGGTTTCCACAGTGGACCCTGAAGCTCCGCTGCACATCACTAAAACACGCCCTTTACACGCCTCTCAGAACAACGTCATGCAAACTCATTATTTCACCAACAAAGAGAAGTTATCAGAAAAAGTAACTGGAACATGCGCGATCACAAAACGAAGATGATAAAAGCGGCCGTTTGTTTGCATGCTTTGTTATATATTCACATTCAAAAGCATCAATGTAGAATAAGTGATACATTGATCATAAGCTATTGATTTAATTTATCAGGACTCAAAATTAATCACACATAAATACACTTATTTCTATTTTATTTATTTATTTTTAACGCTTATGAAAATAGCCTGCTTATTCAGTCGAGTCTGTTTCTGTTTATTAGCCACAGTAGCCTTCACATTTAGAATGAATGATTATATCTCTATTTTTATAAAAGCTCCCTAACAAAAACATTAGGCTATTATATTGTTTTTATGACATGAGCTAAACTCTAGAGATGAGGCTTGTAACAGATGATATACATTACTAAAATACAGGAGAATACGAAGCTGACGTCTGATTTCCTCAAAGGTCATATTTACCATGTTTACTATGGTAATGTTAATGCCTAGCTTGCACAGACTTTTGCATCGCTTATAAATATTTCTGCCTTGTATGGTGATTATAATAGGCCTACACATTGGATCAAGTTATTTCAAAGACTCGCTGCTGACTGAAAGAGAGTTTTGAGCTTGATTTATTTAAAAAAGTGTTTAATGCTGGTGTTATAGCTGTTATCTTTCCGAAATGATCAGCAGTGCAGACTCTCTATTTTTATAAAAGCTCCCGAACAAAAATCATTATTATATTTTGATGATATGCAACGTGGAGCTAAAATCACGAAACGAGACGACAGATAAAATGTTACTTAATAAATACACAATTGTGATAGAGAATAAAAAGCTTACGTCTGATTTATCCAAGCTGTCATATTTACCATGTTTACTATGGTAACCTTAATGTTTAGCGTGCACAGTCTTTTACATCGCTTATAAATATTTCTGCCTTGTTTAGTGCAGTTGTCTAAGAGAATGATTCGTTCATTTTGTGTTGACTACACATGCGGATAACACAACATATATGTTCTGAATCGACAGGTGAGGTCCGAGTTTTTTATTCTTCCTGTTAGTTCAATAGAGACGGGAAGAGAAAAGATTAGTTCATTTTGCTGAACGAGACTCAAATATCCAAGTCAGTAAAATGATCCGAACTTCCCACTACTACTGGCAACACCGCAAGCAATTGGTCAACACTGACAAGTTGCAGCGCAATATGAAAGACTTCATCTTTAACAACAAACAACCTATGAAACTAAAAATGAACAATATGAAACTAAAACGACATATGCTTAATTTAAAAATGTCATAGGAACTGTAGGCTATTTAGAGGTGGATAAACTCAATTTAGAGGTGGATAAACGCACTTTGGAGGTGGGTAAATGCTATTTCCGATTTTGGGAGGTGCGTAAATGGCGTTTACGTGCGTTTAGCCTCCACTACATCCCTGGCTCACTCATTCCGTTGGGTGCTTGCTCAACCCAGAATGGCCTGCTGGTTTGAATATATTTGGAATATGGGCTGCCATAGACAATTTTTTTTTTTTCTAGTTGACTAGTAGTTGTTCATTTAAGCCATTCGTGGACAAATCGCCCCTTTCTATTAATTTAATTACTAAATAGGCTATAGCCTACACAATAATAAGCGTTATGACAGCACGCATAAAGCTTGCCACAAAGATCCTGTTAAAGTAATGATTATTAATGTGTCTAAATTAGCAAGGAGACATTTAATTGTTTAGTCATAAACTAGTGTTTTCTGTGTCACTGCAAAGATGAAGTTGACAATGCGGACATTTAATTTCATATGGATTACATAATCAGAGAGTAGCCTATTTATTGTAGTTTTAATATTTTCATTTAAAAGTAGACATTTCAAGCTTTTTGTAATATATAGCCTATATTTCTCAAATGCAATGCAAGTGATCATGCCGGTGCCTTATTACATTGTCTGCTATATATTTGCTTCTTATTTATTAAATATGGGCAATTGATTGATAAAACATTGATCAAAATTAAAATTAAAATTAAATTTATGCTTTTAGCAGATGCTTTTATCTTTTATCTATCATGTATTCCCGCGGAATCGAACCCAACCGTGCGCTTAATAGCGCAATGCTCTACCAATTGAGCTACAGGAACACTGTTAAGTATTAAATTAAGATACAATTTATACAAAACGAAAACTCTTTTTGAAAAGAGTTTTCTATAAAACAACACTTAATGAAGTCATCATCATGTTTTACCAAAAACAGCGCCGTTGCTCCCCAGTCTTCACCTTTTCTCTTGCCGCTTTCATCTCTACCTGCAGACTGAGCTAATGCGTCATCTTTGCGCCAGTTATTCAGCCAATAAAGTGTACGCCTATGTGTACTATCTATCTTAGATTAGATTCAACTTTATTGTCAATGCACATTTGGGTACAAGGCAACAAAATACAGTACGAGGGAAGAAGGGTACAGCATAACATTGGGGAAGTGAGGAGAAGAAACCAACACCCAGACAATGCTCCTTTGGGAGTACAGTATGACAACAGGAAAAACACCTCAGCAACAAAAGCACATAATCAATGCAGCAAATACACACAACTTTGCAACAGGGGTCAAGGTAATCCAGCACAGGCAAGCAGCCATCTGGCCCATTAACCCTACTGGTCACAGACCCACTTGTCAGACTGGCGGTACAAAGCTGTCAATATTATGCTCATTATCATTTATTGCATTTGTTCAACATCACAGTAATCTAATATGGTTTTAATGATAATAAAAATATAATGATAATACTATGATAATAATACTAATCATGGGGAATTTGATCATTTATATATTTCAGCATGACACAATACCAGTCAAAATCTTCTGAACAGTAAGAATTTTCATGTTTTTGTAAAGAATTTTCTTCTGCTCACCAAGCCTGCATTTATTTGATCCAAAATACATAAAGTTTCATTCAAGTCGTGTGACCAGTAGATTATCGATACGTCACTGCGTGACCTCTCTGTACAGATTTTAAAAAATGAAGTACTAATTTTAGCCGTAGGGCAGCATCCTATTTTATATAATACATATTTAAAAGATAATAAAAAAAGAAGCTGCATGGTTCGCAGTGTCAATGGAAACAGGAACAGATGGCACATTTGAATGAGAACACATTCTATATTTTTTTTTTGTTTAGTGTGTATATATTTATAGAGAGAGAGGGACAGAGTACAATATAATAAGACGCTTTCGACGCCATTGCCAAATAAACAGTAAAAGCACAGATTAAGCCATGTTGTGATAACTAAGGGGAAACCTTTATATCTTGCTCCCACCCATATTCACAGCAGCGTCCGAAATAATTTCGCACTTTCAAAGGCTAGTGTGTCCGCACCTTTACTCCAAGAGTAACAATATACAATATACCATTCAAAAGCTTGGAGTCAGTATATATAGAAATTAAAACTTTTATTTAGCACACACGTAATGATAAATACAATAATCATGTTACAAACAATGCTGTTCTTCTGAACTTTCTATTAATCAAAAAATGAATAAATTATACTCAGATCTTTTCAATGTTAATAATAATAATAATAATTACAATAATAATAATAAATATTTTTTGAGTAGAAAATCAGAATATTAGAATGATTTCTGAAGGATCACATGTGATGATGCTAAAAATTCAGCTTCGAAAGTCTGTTTTGATTGTTCCTAATAAACTGTTTAACTGAACTTGCAAGTGAATCTCAAGTTATTTTGTGGGATAAATATATTCTAAGTAAACTACAACCATAGAAATACATACATTTATTTTGTACTTACATTCTTTCTTGTAACTCTTACCTCTCAGCCACACATCTGACTGAAAGGCTCATTATGCAGGCCTTTGTCTTCTCAGGTGTAAATGACACTAATAAACATGGTCATTCATGCCTCCTCGCATATACCCATTTGAGACAAAAAGTGTCTTAGAAAAGTTTAATCAATCTATTGTTTTATTTGAGGGATTAAAAAAGATTATTTTCGCACCGTTTTGATCACACCGTTTTGAAGCAAAAATTCTATGCTAAAAGATTAAGGTTTGAAAGTCTTGTGAACAAACGCTTTGTATGTGTTTTATGACCTTATTTCAGTGACTTCAAAATTGTAGTTTTTCACTAAACATGTATGTTTTCTCAAAAACACAATATCAAGTACATGCATGCTATTTACATATCATTGTTGCCCAGTTTGTACTGAATACAGTGTTTTCAGACTTTAGCCATGTATATGTTTAGAAGCAACTGAAAAAAAACACAAATGTAAAAACTTCTCCATGCACCAAAACACTCTAGACCTCAGAGGGTTAATGGTTAAAGCACAGGGTTAAACCACAATAGTAGCTGGGAAAACACACGTAGAAACAAGTCCATGATCCTGACACATTTACAGATGGTAGAAAATGCTGTTGCTCATCTGTTAAAAGGGACACGCAAGCACAAACAAATTACACCAATATTGGCTTCTCTTCATTTGCTTCCTGTTTGTTTTAGAATTGATTTTAAAGGTTTCAGTTTTAGTTTATAAGTCATTAAATGGACCAAGTTAGCTTTCTGATTTAATACAACCGCATGATTCATCAAGAGCACTTAGGTCTGCTGACTGCTTACTCTATGTTGTACCTCAAACAAGACTGAAAAGCAGGGGTGACCAGGCTTTTTCTTTTGCATCCACAAAGCTTTGGAATAACTTGCCTCTATATGTTAGACAGTGCCAATCACTTGTTTTTTTTAAAATCCAGTCTTAAATCTTATTTTTATGCTCTGGCATTTAATGCAGCATGGCAGATGTTTATGTATTTGGTTAGTGTTATTGTTTGTTATGTGTAAAATTATTTTACTTTGATCATGCTTGTACATCACTTTGGAAAACAATAGTCATTTTTAAAAAGTGCTCTATAAATAAATTTTGATTTGATTTGATATTTATATATATATATAAATTTGTCTATTTCTTATAACACCTGCAGAAGTTATGTTACTGTTACATTACTGTCACAAGGTTTCTCAAACACTATTTCACATGTGATGCCATTGACATATTAAATCTACAGTAACAAAAACAGCAATTAAATGACTAGCATATTGACTAACATTGCAAGTGGAGCTATTATAATCCATTTAATTAAAAAAATTCATTCCATGTCAAAACTCATTCAATTATATTGCCAAAAATACATAGAACTTTTTTTAATCAAATAAGTCTAAATATTTAAGGGGAAGTTGTGGCCTGACGGTTAGCGTCGACTTAGGTGCCCTTGAGCAAGGCGTCGAACCCCCAACTGCTCCCTGGGCCCCGCAGCGTGTGTGTGTGTGCGTGTGTCACGTCACTTTTTTTCACTTTAATATTGTATTTTTTGTGTATTTATTTTAACCCTTATGCATTGTTGGGGACGTTTTCGTCCACTAGGGGGTAAAGTTGAGTCTTATTTTGGCCACAACTTTCTCTGTGTTTGAGCTAATGCAATGATTTTTGGTGACAAATCTTTAGGGAAAATGCTTGAAATTGAAATTTTCAAAAACTCAACGGTACACTGTGGGCAAATTCATTACCCTTTCGGTAAGTTTGTGGATGAAAACATCCACTAAATTAGACTGCTGTAAAAATGTATCAGATAAATATTTTTTTCAATTTTTGTTTGCATAAACCTATTAATCAACCTCAGTCCTGATCAAAACTTCTAAATGTTAAAAAAATTCCAAGATTTTAACTCTTTAATGACCAAGTTTATAAACAATGTCACTGATTTGGGGAAAAAAACACACACAATTACATATTTTCAATATAAGAAGTGATTGTGGACTGGATTTTTTTTTTTTTTACCTTTTATCACAGTCTTGGGCATGGGGGGTGTGAGAGAGACCTTTGTGCACTTACCTTGATGTACAGTATCTGAAAAATCCAAATATGCACCTCATGCTCTCAGAACTACATGGAGTAAACAATAAAAAAAGAAGTGTGTTTATGCACCTGCTGCCTTTTGATGGTGAAAAGTACAGATGGCCTATATGTGAAATGCTCATCTTTTCTTGATAGTAAATCCAGTTTAAAACCTTAAAATCCTGTAAAAAAAAATCTACTTTGCATCAAATTTATGAACATAATGTATTATGAACCAAAATGCAATACCAACTTCAAATAAGCTGCAGCTCGCTGGAGGGGTCAAGCTACATAATCATTTCTAAAACTTTGGTACAAGTCAAGCCCTTTCTCGTGTTGCTTGCTGCTCTTCTCACCATTACATGACCAGCACGATGGCATGCAATTGTTTAAATCCACATACTTTGCTTTTGTTTAGTCTATTCGCCAGTTAAGTGAAGTGAAGTGAAGTGACATTCAGCCAAGTATGGTGACCCATACTCAGAATTTGTGCTCTGCATTTAACCCATCCGAAATGCACACACACAGAGCAGTGAACACACACACACACTGTGAGCACACACCCGGAGCAGTGGGCAGCCATTTATGCTGCGGCGCCCGGGGAGCAGTTGGGGGTTCGATGCCTTGCTCAAGGGCACCTAAGTCGTGGTATTGAAGGTGGAGAGAGAACTGTACATGCACTCCCCCCACCCACAATTCCGTCCGGCCCGAGACTAGAACCCACAACCCTTCGATTGGGAGTCCAACCCTCTAACCATTAGGCCACGACTTCCCCTGACGTCTGACGTCACGTAGCAGCGCTTCCGTGTCCAAACGTTTCCATCAGTTACCACGAGAAAACAACAAAAGGTGCTAATATAAACTCACAATGTGATAGAATACTAGCGAAAAAGTTATAATATTAACCTTTAACTCCATACCGAAGTCCCAGATAGCCAGACAATGAAAATATAAATATAAAAAAATATATATAAAAATTATTTGTGTTTGGGACGCTGTGAGCACGGAGACTGTAGTGTATATCGTAACTTAAATTATCAATATGAATAAACAGTGCTCATAAACAGCTGCTGAGGTCGTATTTTCAACTGAAGCGAGTTGAGGCCTGGACTCGGAAACAGCGCTTCTTACGTCATCACTTAACAACCGAATACTTTCACCATCATTAAAAGGCAGAAGGTGCATAAATACACTTTTGTTTACTCCATGTATTTCTGAGAGCTGAGGTGTACATTGTTTTGTTTTTTAAATACATCAAGGTAAGTGCACAAAGGTCTCTCTCACACGCATTCTCGCTCTCTTTCTCACACACACACACACACATACACACATAATATAATATGCTGTTATACTCCATATAGCTTCATATACAAGTCAGAAAACTAACCTTTTTTTTGCACAGGCCTATCTAAAGGGTTAATGGTCCCACCTAGTGATCGACTGTAAAAATAATAAATTTTGCCTCTTCCCAAAAGGGAAAACCACAAACAATCAAGAATGCATGATTATATGGTGTCATGGCTTTGCAATCAAAAAATTTAGTTATAATGGAAGTCAATGGGGCAAAAACAGCCACCAACAACAAATTGTGGAGAAAATTTTTAAATTTAATGCTGCGCAAAAACTAAAAATGCATCAAAGCCAATGTTGCTACCAATCTTTGACATGCCCAAGACTGTTATAAAAAAAAAAAAAATCCAGCCACAATTACTTTTAAATTGAAAATAAGTAATTTTGTGTGCCCCCCAACCCCCCCCCCCCACCCCAAATCAGTGACATAATTTATGAACTTGGCAATTAAAGAGTTAAAATCTTGGATTTTTAAAAAGCATTTGGTAGTTTTGATCAGGACTGAAGTTGATTAACAGATTTATGCAAAAAAAAAAATTTAAATTAAATATGAATGTGATACATTTTTACAGCAGTTTAATTGAGTGGATGTTTTCATCCAGAACATACCGAAAGGGTAGTCAATTTGAACAATCCACAAGGGTTAAGAAAGAACCAGTCTGCCTGATTAGAATAAATAATGAGTTAAATAAAGTATAAAATTATGTTAAAGCTAAATGTCAAATAATGAGACCAACATGTGGAAAAGCATTCGGCCCAACAAATATGTAAGGTTTAAGACAGAGACAATGACAACGAGAGAAAAATAAAACATGCCTACCTGCTATGGAGAGGCCAAATATGGTGAGCAGTACCAGAATATAAAGGGACACAATGGCATATTTGATTGCAGAGAAGGAATCCAATTGACAACAGCAATTATTAGTTTTTCTCCTGCCCTTTGCTGAACCTACTGTGAAAGATAAAAACGCATCAACACAAAGTCTATAAAAGAAACACAGATTTTAAATCAGGAACTAGGAAGGTAAATACAGTTTAGAGCAGAGGTAGGCAAATTCGGTCCTAGAGAGCCGCAGTCCTGCAGAGTTCAGATTCAACCCTAATCAAACACACCAGAATAAGCTCCTCAATGTCTTCAGGATTACTAAGGCTACAGGCAGGTAAAGGTTTTTTTTTCAGGGATGGAGCTGAACTCTGCAGGACTGCAGCTTTCTAGGAACTAACTTGCCTACCCCTGGTTTAGAGTGAAACTCAAGATGATTTAATATGAAATATCTATAAAATGTTTATTTAATTTAACTGTGTAAAGATGAACAATTCAGTAATAATCATCTCAAATGAAGAGAGTAGTGTTGTTATTCAGCTTGAATCTGTTAAATGTTGATTTAATTCAGTCCAGTAACTTTATAATGTTGATCAGTTAAGAAGTGAGTTAATCTATTAATCAGTAAAATAACTCTACAAATAACGCCCCCGGTTACTAATGTAACATCAGTTCCCTGAGATAAGGGAATGAGCGTTGCATTTAACACACTTATGTTTCTTCTGAAAACCTGAACAAATGGTAGTTCAGCTCGCCAAAATGGGAGGGTTTCAAATGCTGACTGCCAGTGTTGGGCAAGTTATTCTGAAAATGTAATCAAATTACTGATTACTGATTACTCCTTTTAAAAGTAATCACGTTACTGTTCTGATTACTTTATTTCAAGAGTAATTAGTTACATTACTAGTTACATTACTTTTTCCTCTATGAAATTTGTGAAATACATACATGTTCCTGATAAAAATTGTTATTAAAGCATCAATATTCACAGAACACTATGATTTTTAACTAAAGCAAGTGGCTGCTGCATGCATGGTTTAGCAGAATACAAGCAAAGAGCGCTCCATTTATAATCTCTAAAAGGCATCTCAGTTGTAGGCGGAGCGTGTGTAAGGCTGCGGCCACGTATGGGGACTTGGGACAAAATACCACTTAATTGGACAAAAAACGTACCTGCACAAACAAATATTATCTATTACATCTGTTGCTAACAAAGTGAATATGAATAGACCGTGTCGAATACAGCATTAAATTAAGATCTTCTCTTGTTGCGCCATATTTTATTTTAGGCGTTTTTACAGTGCTTCACATTTTAACCAATCACACAAAATTCTGTTGAAATTAGGAATGCAATAGCAAAACAGAAGCGTTCAGATGAGTCCTCGTTGAAACTCATCAGTTTTGTTGAGCATGTGCACATTTAATGACTGAATTCTGGACTCTTGCGAATTCCCTCATCATAAACAACAAAGCGCAGATGTATGAACAAAGTAAGAGATTTATTTCACAATTTATACAGCTTTAATGATTATAACGATAGTTTTGTTTTGTTTTTTTGAGAAAATCTGCCAAACAATAACTATAAGAATAACTTAAACTAATAAGAATAACTTAACAGAATAAAGTGCTTAAACTCGCAATACATCAATGTTAGTGATAGTCACCTATATATAATTTATTTGCTGTTTGAAATAATCGTGGAAAGGAAACATACACATATACATTTCTGACGTTATTATTAAATAAAAATTATGTCCCATTAAAAAAAAAATGATTTACCCTACATGACACCAATGTCTGGTTCTTGCCAAAAAAGACGTGCTTATGATGTTAAATACACAGTAGTGGAGCCAGGATGTTTGTATGGGGTGGCCAGGGAGGGTCAGCAACCAGTCTGGGGTAGCACATAAATCTCCATTATTTCAATATAAAAATATGTTTGATTATAATGTACTTAACTGTTTAAGTACCTAAAACACTGAGCACAATTAATTTCTACTTAACTGTAATTGAGATATTTCTAAATTAGGTCAAGCAATACTGGGTGAATATGACAATTTTTTTTATTATTCCTCACCTTCAGGTATTTTAATAAAGGGGCTCACTATAGCTTTATTGTCTATTCAGCTTCTAGAAACTCCCAAATGCTTGCTCTCCAACATTGCATACTCCTGGATGAGGCATGCTTAGTGATGATAGAATTTGAAAAACGCCGGTCAACAGTCATAAATGCAAAATGTTATGCATTTAAATGTTTTAATTTTAGCATATTTTCTAGTATAAGTTCACTGTGCTCACATTTATTTGTGCATTAAATTACAAAAAAAAAAAAAAAATACATATCATCTTTGCCTTATATGGTAGGCTAATCTGGAATTGCAGAATATATTTTAATATATGCATTTGAGAGATGTTCTTGTGTGCTGTGTACATGCAGTTTGCAGTTTTAATCACCTTTTTGGTGATTTCATGACTTAGCTGATGACAGAACGAGGTATGTAGCCTATGCTTAAAGTGATATAGAGCGTGCGCCACATATCTGTGTACTGTTGAAGAGTGTGCACTGTGAGCACAGTAAAATGGCTGATGGGACAGGGAAGTGTGTTTTACTGACAAATAGTCTAACAATATCTCATCAGACCCACAGTTCACAGTTGTTCTACTGAAGCTCATTTGGCTGCTGTAGCTTTTCCATGCTCGTTCGATTCACGCCTGACGCTGAGGCAGCTCCAGACAATTTTGATTGGGGGGGCAATGGGGGGTCTAATGAAAACCAACAAATAACTGGACATGCTAATAACGGCATATTACTGCTACTAAACAACAAAAACAACAAAGCATATCAACTACTTTGTTTTTAATTAATTAATCAATTGCAGTTTGCAAACAATATGCTCAAACTTTAAAGGGTTGGCACTTCAACCTGTTAAATGTCACCCCGTCCCGTATACGGGACGCCTACGTTGACTATACTATATTACAATCAAATCTAATCTAATCTTGAAAAACTATATATCGATGGAAAGGTATTATTGTTAAAAATTATGTAGGAAAAGTAATAGATTAATTTATGACAAGAGTGCACCCTGAGAAATCTACATTACAAAAGGAGTTTTTACCTTTATTTAAAAAAAAGACTTCCTTGTTGCCTTTTTCTCTATCACATTTTAGAAGTTATATATCACTTGAAAACATAAAATCTCAAAATTCATCCTTTAAATGGTTCGTGTCACCAATAAGCATTAATCCACAAATGGCTGACACTCCGTTCGAGCAGGGCCATGCAGAGACCTTTGGAGGGGCAGGTGCTCAAAGTATAAAAGGGGCAAATGGAGGTGTAGCCGCACTGGGTTGTACATAATAATTAACTCAAATGATATATAGGGAATTTGAATAATTAATCAGGAATATGATTAATCTACAGTCATGCCCATACATATTGGCACCCTTGGCAAATATGATAAAAAAAGGCTGTGAAAATTCATCTGCATTGTTAATCCTTTTGATTTTTTATTTAGACAATTCCCATTTCCTCCATCAGGACAATAATTAAGAATTTCCAATCAACAGAAAATGTTAGAAAACTGCCTGGAAGAGGACGTGTGTCTATATCGTCCTAATGCATGGTGAGGAGGTCAGTTTGAGTGGCTAAAGACTCTCCAAGGATCACAGCTGGAGAATTGCAGAAAATAGTTGAGTTTCTGGTTCAGAAAACCTTTAAAAAAATTGTCAAACAGAACCTACATCAACACATGTTGTTTGGGAGGGTTTCAAGAAAAATTTCCTAGCTCATCCAAAAACAAACTAAAGCATATTCAGTTATCAGACACGACTGGAACTTAAAATGGGACTGGCTTCTATGATCAGATTAAACTAAAAATGAGCTTTTTAGCAGTAAACACTCAAGATGGGTTTGGTGAAAACAGGGATAAAATGTACCCCATGTGTACAATGAAATATACAGCTGTATTTTTGATGTTGTGGGCCTATATTTCTGCTGGAGGTCCTGGACATCTTGTGTAGACACATGGCATCATGGATTCTATCAAATACCAACAGATAAAAAATCAAAAAGTGACTGACTCTGTTAGAAATCTTATAATGGGCCATGTTTGGATCATTCAACCGCACAATAATCCAAACACAAACCTCAAAAACAACACCGAAATGGGTCACTGAGCTCAAAACCAAACTTCTGCTAGAGCCATTCCAGTCCTCTGACCTGAACCCTACAGAAAATGAGAGGAGTGAACTGAAGAGGAGAAGCTGGGAATCTGAAGGGTCTGGAGTGATTCTGGATGAAGGAATGGTCTCTGATCTCTTGTCAGGTGTTCTCTAACCTCATCAGGCATTATAGGAGACAGTTTTGAGCTGTTAAACTGGCAAATGGAGGTTTAAAAAATAATTTAATAAAAGGGTGTCCTTAATTGTGGCCAATGTGTATTAGAGAAAAACATTTATTTCATAATATTTCCCCCCATTTTAAATTCTTATTATCCAATGAAAGGATACATTCTTGTGAATTTTTTTAAATAAAAAGTAAAAAGGATTAACAATTCAGATGAATTTTCACAGCCTTTTTTGATCATATTTGCCAAGGGTGCCAATATTTGTGGGCATGACTGTATATATCTCATATGACAGTTACATTCAAATTATTGAAGATGAAAAATAGCTCAATTGCATATATCAATAACTCATTACAAGGCACTGTAATTTACTCATTAATATGTCAATATTCCATTTTTCATATCAATTATAGTGATATCTCTTACTGTAAATTACCGCAAATCAAACAGTGGTTTGTCCAGCAAACGGCCGTAAGATTAACTTATCAATTTTCAATAAAGTTATCACTTCTTATTATTCAAGGAAAAATATTCTCTGGCCATGAAAACATTATCCTATCATTATGAAATTTAGTTACTGAAAGTCAAAGCTTGTAGCTAAAGATCAGACATTTCATTGACTCATAACGGAGCGTGTTAGGCAAAAGCAATTTGGGACTCGACAGAACAGCGTGCGTGTGAACAGTGTGAGTGGCGTCCTTTGTTCTTTCGTGTCTTCAGGGGGTTGCTGCGGATTCGCGCTGTATTTGAAAGGTCCAACAAAGCAATGTTTCAGAATTCGTCTTCCTCATGTGGAGAGGCGAATAGGTGAATAAACTTAGTAAGGAAAAGAAACGAAAACAACTGAGATGAAAGCTCCCGAAGGAGCCATGAGAACGACTGTTCTCTCAGCCGCCGTGCTGAGAGGGACCAGACTGGGACCACAGGAGAAGTGAAAAGGAGAAGAGGAGAAGAGGGGGAGGAACTTCCTGGGTCAGCTCTTATGGCTTGAATAGTTCACGCCTCTGTTCGCGTGAACAACCAATGAACGTCCGCGATCTGAAGCGGGAAAAAGTTGTGACGGCTCCTAAAAGAGGAGGAAGCAAATGCAGGCAATCAGAAGAAGTTTATTGATATCAGAGTCCAGGATGTAGGCAATGGAAAAGAAGGTCTACGGTGGCGTGAGAAGAGCTGGATGGTGAAGTCGATGGTGAAGGTGAAGACGGTCAATGGATGAAACCAGGAACAGACCGGAACACTGACACGAAGACGACAACACGAACACAGTCCAGCACACGAACACGGGAGACAGTAATCCAACTAGGAAGCGGAGACATGAATGAGGATCTGACAACAGACAGAGAGATGAGTGAGTATATGTAGCTGAGTGGAGATGAGGATCAGCTGGAGCGAGACAATCAATGCACAGGTGACAACAATAACCCAAACGAGCACATAGAGACTACGGGAGTACAAATACAAACACAAAACATGACACGGAGGAAACAATGGATTTCCTACCGTGACAGTACCCCCTCCCCTAGGACGTCACCTGACGTTCCCAGCCTGCTTTACCTGTAGATTGTAATCATCAATAAGGCGGTGATCCAGTATGTCCCGAGCAGGAACCCACCTTCTCTCCTCCGGACCGTAACCTTCCCAATCCACCAAGTACTGAAATCCGCGTCCCCTCCGTCTAGAGTCCAGAATACGATTAACCAAATATGTGGTTTCCCCATTAACGATACGAGGCGGGGGGGGGGAACCGGGGCAGGCGGGTTAAGACGGGAAAAAATCACCGGTTTAATTTTGGACACATGGAACACGGGATGAACCCTCCTGTACGCCGGAGGAAGGCTAAGACGCACTGTTACCGGATTAATGATTTTGGTAACAGAAAACGGGCCAATAAATTTAGGAGCAAGCTTATTCGAAACGGAACGCATAGGAATATTCTGGGTTGAAAGCCACACTCTTTGACCGACGACGTAACGGGGAGGCTTCGACCGGTGGCGATCGGCCTTAGCCTTGGTGCGCGACCTAGCCTGGAGCAGAGCTCTGCGAGCTCTGGTCCAGGTGCGGTGACACCTCTGGACTAGTGCGTGTGCGGAGGGGACCGAAACCTCGGATTCCGTACTGACAAAATTAGGTGGTTGGTACCCTAAACTACACTTAAATGGAGACATGCCCGTAGATGACACTGGCAAAGAACTGTGTGCGTACTCCACAATTGAGAGTTGCTGACACCAGGACGAAGGATTATTGGAAGCCAAACATCGCAAAACCCTTTCGACATCCTGATTGGCTCGCTCGGTTTGACCATTGCTCTGGGGATGGAACCCGGAAGAAAGACTAACAGTCGCTCCTAACAATTTACAAAACTCTCGCCAAAATTTGGACACAAATTGGGGACCCCTGTCAGAAACCACGTCTGTCGGAAGGCCATGTATACGGAAGACGTGGTCAATGACAGCTACCGCTGTTTCCTTGGCTGATGGTAATTTGGGCAAGGGAATAAAATGAGTCGCCTTCGAGAACCGGTCCACTACGGTTAAAATCACCGTATTGCCCTTAGAGGGCGGGAGGGCGGATGAAATCTAGCGAAATGTGGGACCAGGGTCTCGAAGGGACAGACAGCGGTAAGAGTAACCCATCTGGAGGTCCATTGGAAGTCCCAATAGCGCAAACTGAACAAGCCAAGACGAAGTCGTGGACGTCACGAGCCATACCAGGCCACCAAAATCGTTGCTTGACTAGAAACCTAGTTCTACTAACCCCTGGGTGACAAGCAACACTGGAACAATGACCCCACTGGAGAACGTCTGACCGTAACCCCTCCGGCACAAACAATCGGTTCGGTGGGCAACGAGCCGGGGGCGTTACCCCTTCTAAGGCAGTCAACACCTTTGATTCGACCTCCCATCTGAGCGCGGAGATAATGATGGTCCCCGGTAAAATGGGCTCGGGAGTAGCAGTACGATCGGAACGCTCAAAAAGACGGGATAAAGCATCGGGTTTGATGTTTTTGGAACCCGGCCGGTAAGAAAGTGTAAAATCGAAACGACCGAAAAACAATGCCCACCGAGCCTGCCTGGAGTTAAGTCTTTTGGCGGTTCTAATGTATTCGAGATTCTTATGGTCCGTCCATACAATGAAAGGTACACCCGACCCTTCAAGCCAGTGACGCCATTCTTCCAGTGCAAGTTTGACTGCCAACAACTCTCGATTGTCATAATTAACTTCCGCAGGAGATAAACGGTGAGAATAATACGCACAAGGATGCACCTTTCCGTCTGAGGATGCGCGTTGGGACAACACTGCTCCTACCCCCACCTCTGACGCGTCGACCTCCACTATGAATTGACGTGAGCGATCAGGAGTGACGAGAATGGGAGCTGAAACAAAGCAGCTTCTCAGTTTGGCAAACGCAGCCTCGGCTGCGTCTGACCACCTGCTCGTCAAACTAGGGGAGGTCAAGGCGGTCAGAGGAGCGGCTAGTTGGCTGAAATTGCGAATGAAAAACCGGTAAAAATTGGCGAAGCCCAGAAATCTCTGCAGGGCCTTGCGAGACTCTGGGGATGGCCAATTTACCACAGCCTTAACTTTCTCAGGATCCATGCGAACACCCTCAGTCGAAATGATGTGTCCTAGAAAAGAAACAGACTGTGCATGAAAAACGCATTTCTCCGCCTTGACAAAAAATCCATTCTCTAGCAACCGCAGAAGCACTCGTCGTACGTGTTGCATGTGTTCCTGGAGAGACGAAGAAAAAATCAATATGTCATCCAGGTAAACATATATGAACAGATCGACCATGTCTCGCAACACGTCATTAACGAGTGCTTGGAAGACTGCCGGCGAGTTTGTTAGCCCGAAAGGCATCACGCAGTACTCAAAATGGCCTCTAGGGGTGTTAAAGGCAGTCTTCCACTCATCCCCCTCCCTGATGCGGACCAAATGATAAGCATTACGTAAGTCCAATTTAGTGAAAACGGACGCTCCCTGCAACCTCTCAAAAGCTGAAGACATAAGCGGCAAAGGATAGGTATTCTTTACCGTTATATTGTTCAGCCCTCGGTAGTCAATGCAAGGTCGCAAGGATCTGTCCTTCTTTCCCACAAAAAAGAACCCCGCCCCCGCTGGAGAAGAAGAAGGGCGGATGAACCCCGTTGCTAGAGAACTGGATATATATTTCTACATGGCCGCCGTCTCTGGAATAGACAAAGAATATAACTTGCCCTTAGGCGGAGAAGTACCTGGCAATAACTCTATCGCACAGTCATAGGGACGATGAGGAGGAAGAGAATCAGCACGAGACTTACTGAACACCTCCTTCAGGTCGTGGTACTCCGCGGGCACATTAGCCAAATCCACTGCTTCCCCCTGAAACACAGACTCAGAAACATTAACACCAGCAGACAAAAGACAAGACAAATGACACTCCTCGCTCCAGCTAACCACAGATCCGAGGCGCCAATCGATCCTGGGGTTGTGTTTCTGGAGCCAGGTGTGACCGAGAACAATGGGAGATTGAGGTGAGTCCGTGATGAAGAATGAAATCTCCTCCGTATGGTTGCCAGATGTGATGAGAGAAACAGGTAAAGTGGTCTGTGTGATGACTGGCAGTCTGTGTCCGTTGAGTGCAAAAGCTGCAATGGGGTGTTTGAGGGAGGTGAGAGGAATGTTGAGCTTACTAGCAAACTTAAAGTCCATGAAACTACCCTCGGCCCCAGAATCCAACAAAGCGTGATGATCGAGTGCGTGGGTGGACCACCGTAGACTCACCGGAAGGAGTGTCGATGTAGATGAGGTCTTCCTGGCAGAGATCCCACCCGATAGTAGCCTCCGTTTTACTATCGGGCTTGGTCTTTTACCGGACAGCGCTGGATGTGATGTTCTTGGCTGCCGCAGTATAAACACAGTCCCAGGGATCTCCGCCTGATCCTCTCCTCCCGGGAGAGCCGAGCTCGCCCCACCTGCATGGGTTCAAGATCTCCAGGTGGGCTGACTGCAACCTCTGAGCGCTGACGCTGAGCCTCCGGTCTGGTCGCGAGAACTGCTCTCCCCCTCCGTCTGGACCTGTCTTCCTGACGTAGGTCCGTGAGAAGTCTAGCCGCCTCCCTCCCGGCGACGGAGCGGTCGAAGACCCGTCTCATCTCCTCCGAAAGGGCGTGGAACGAGGCACAGCAGCTGTCTTGGTTCTCCCACACCGCCGTCCCCCAGAGGGCAGCCCTCCCCATCAGTAGTGACAAGACGAATGCCACCTTCATTTCCTCGGTGTAAAACGTGCGGGGCTGCAGGGCGAAGTGCAGAGAACAATGAGACAGAAATGATCGACAAAACTCTGGCTCACCCGCATATTTCTCAGGGATGGGGAGGTGTGATTCGGACTGGGAAATCCCCCCGGAGACGATCGGCGGTGTGGGTGGCGTGGGAGGCGCAGTGGGTGGCGGTTGTTGTTGATGTTGAACCTGGAGAGCGAGCTCGGACACCTTCGTCACCATTGCTTGGAAAGCTCGACCCATCTCATCTATCGCCTTGTCTTGGCGATCCATACGACCAACGGCTCTCTGCAGAAATTCCTCCAGATGAGATGGGGAGCGATCGCCTGCTGCTTCCATGATGGTCAGATCCTACTGTGACGGCTCGTAAAAGAGGAGGAAGCAAATGCAGGCAATCAGAAGAAGTTTATTGATATCAGAGTCCAGGACGTAGGCAATGGAAAAGAAGGTCTACGGTGGCGTGAGAAGAGCTGGATGGTGAAGTCGATGGTGAAGGTGAAGACGGTCAATGGATGAAACCAGGAACAGACCGGAACACTGACACGAAGACGACAACACGAACACAGTCCAGCACACGAACACGGGAGACGGTAATCCAACTAGGAAGCGGAGACATGAATGAGGATCTGACAACAGACAGAGAGATGAGTGAGTATATGTAGCTGAGTGGAGATGAGGATCAGCTGGAGCGAGACAATCAACGCACAGGTGACAACAATAACCCAAACGAGCACATGGAGACTACGGGAGTACAAATACAAACACAAAACATGACACGGAGGAAACAATGGATTTCCTACCGTGACAAAAGTTCCATTGTCTCTGGGGAAACACCCACTCTAATAAATTCTGTCTTATGAGATTTCAGCAGTGATATTCTAGCAAGTTCGTAATTCCAGATTAATACATTTCACACACCTTTCAAATAGGTGGATAGTTGGGTCACAACATGACAATTCCAAAGACACCAAAAATTACATATATAACTGATAGAAACACAACGTTACATTCAATGCAGAATTACACACATTTAAAGATTAACACACGATAAAATTGTGGATACTCCAATTTTTGATTATGGAAAACATCTAATGCACCAAAAAGCAATACTTAATACCTTTAGAATACATTGAGAAAAGGTACCAGTTTAGAATGCATTGAGAGAAGGTGCCAGTGGGCTGGCTTTTTCCTGTTCTGTTTCCCAGTGGGATCATAAAGTTTTATGAGCTGCTAAGGGGGTAGGGTTACAACTCATGATTCTATTTGAGAACATTAAAGTTAGGAGAAACATTTCCAATTTATAAGTTAGCAACTTATACTCCTCACATAACAAGGATTAACCATTTTATGCAAAGTACAAACCTAATAAAAATACATATTATTAAGGGCTTACATAAAGAGCATAAAGAAAAGTTTGTGTGTGTGTGTGTGTGTGTGTGTGTGTGTGTGTGTGTGTGTGTGTGTGTGTGTGTAGGAATGTGGTCGTTTCTCCTTTGAGGCTGCTCACGTGACTTTGGAATGTCTCGTCCAGTGTCGTGAATAATTTAAATCCAGCCAGGCTGGAGCCAGGCCAGGCATTTAGTTTAGAAAGACTTGTGTTTATATGCCTGAATTCAAAATCTACAAGTGTTGGGTTTGCATTGTTTTAGATTCAACGAACCCTGATTCATTAGTTCAGAACCCATGAATCGATGACCTGCATATCCATTACAAAGGCTTTAAATGGCCCTATTCAAAATATCAATACAGCAATATATTGTGATGCATTCCTTGCTGATTCACGTATCGATATGGATGATTATGTATTGATACAATAGCAAATGCTTTGATGCAGTTTTGAAAAAGAAACACAAGAGAAGACAATTTTAAGTTTAAAATAATAATAGCTCTGGGATTAGAAACTGAAATGTCTTAAATTGTCCCAACCTGATGGCTTTTTCTTCTCTGTTCTACAGAATAATTAAGAACAGCGGTTATAGTAAAAACTATAGAAAACACTTGTGCCTCTACATTTTCCTCTTTCTCACCAGCCTCTGTCTCCTGGCTTGCTGTTCCCTGCTCTCTTTCTTTCACTTGTGCCTCTACATTTCCCTCTTTTTTTCCTCTATCTCCATCTCCTCATTTGATCTATTACTTTCCACTCTCTGTCCATCTAGGAACAAGGCTCAATTTACTATTTCAGCATTAATCTATTATTTTAACCATCACTACTACTCTTGCACCTAATCAATAAGTCCACCTTAAATATTGTTACAAAACATAAAAAACTGATACACTGGAATATAGTGATCAATATTATTATTACTGTTGTAGTTGTTGTTGTCTAAAATTGAACACCTTTGCAATGTAAACAAATGACAGGCTACATTTGTTATTCATATCCTTCACACTGCACTTTGATGTCAGGTGTATTGTGCATTTTTTATTTACATTGATATTTTTACATGAATTTCCAGAGAGATATTATTGAGTTTACAGGCTAAAGTGGTCTTGCTGTTGTAAACACTGTTGCTATTAAAGAAAAAAAGCGTCACATTTAAAATATAATTATATTTTAATTCATTTCTGAATAGTTTTTTATTTTTATTATGATAATTCAGAGAATGAGAAAATCTGAATAAGCACCACTTACCAGCTGCCACGGTGTTGAAAATATCCTTTAGCAATTAAAAAATGCGTGTGCGGCGTGAGGAATCATCCCGGTCAGATGAGGTCGTCGTCGTCAGGTGAAATGTCATCATGTTGGTCAATTTATTTACGGCTAAATTATTATTAATTAATTGTACTAATATTATGATTGGGCGTGGGCAGGCATTCACAAAAGGGAATGTTATTACAAAAAAAAATTTGAGGAAATTTGAAATTTTGCTTTGACAAAAGGGCACTTAAGGGGCAAAGGAGCAGGTGATGAAGTGAGCCGGTTCTTTCAGACAGTTCTAATAAAAAAAAATAAAAAAACAGTTGAGAAAAAAAACGGTTCACCGGTTCTTTTGTGCTCGATGTAATGTCATTGGTGATGACTGCCCTTCATTTAAGCCTTCGGTTTACCCGCGCTCATAACATTAGCACAGAATCAGTTCAGAATCAATCACCAAAAGAATCAGTTTGGTTCAGACGAGCTGTGAGTCAGTCTGCTTCACACTGAATCACACATGCGCAGTATCATCAGCTCCTGAACACCAGCTCCAGCATCAGTTCAGTGTACGAATAAATGTCTAAATAATTATTATTTATTATTGTTCTGCGTAGTTTGAAGATATTTTTAAAAAAATATTTATCCCGGATATATATATATATATATATATATATATATATATATATTTAATCAGGAAGAGGGTGGGGGGTCAAATGGAGGGTCAAGGCATTTTTTGGCAGGGTCATGAGACCCCCCAGGACCCCCCTGGTGCCGCCGTTGCACTGAGGTGAAGCACAAGTGCGCGTCTGAAAATTATCTCATTTGATGTGGTCATTGCCACAGTGTCTGGTCTTTGTATCCCTGGGTGTCCACTAGAGGTCTCACTTCCCCTTATTGTCACTGTTCATTGTTTTCAGCTGTTTCCACTTACATCGTTTGCACCTGTCTTTAAATACCTGGGTTGTTTCTGTCCTTGTCACGGAGTCCTTGTTTGATGTCTGAGCGTTACATGTCCGTCACCTCTTGCCTTGCCTTGCCCTGTGTTCGTGTCCTGTTTATGTTTTGTTTTGGATATTCTGGTTTTGACCCTGCTTGGCTTGTTTAACCGTTTGGATTACCCTTATTAAAGAAACATACCTGCACTTGGTTCTCTCGCCCCGTTCCTGTAAGGCCGAACCTGACAAAAGGAATCCGTCACACAGAGAACCAGCGGTATGTCTGCCCATGTCTCATCCCCAGCCTCAGAGTGGGAGAGAGGCGGTTTTGAGGGAACTCGCCTGGTGGTTTTCCGGGGGACCAGGGGAGGTCGCCAAGGAGGGAGTGGTCGAGAGGAGACTCGGCATCGCTCTCAACCATGGCCTCCCTTCGATCCAGGGCTTCTATGGAATGGATCAGAGCCACCGTCTCACCATGGCGGACGGAGAGGTGAGAAGAAGCGCACGCCCGCCATGGTGGCGCCACTGCCCATGATGGCCAACCCAGCGCCGCTGCAGTCCATGGCCACCAACCCCGCACCACGAGGCAAGATGGAAGCCAGCCTTACACCATAGTACCAGATGGCCACCAGCTCAGCCCCGACATTCAAGATGGCCGCTGACTCATTCTTGGAGTATTTCTCCATGCTGTCACAGATCCTAGAAGTTCCCAAGACTTTTCACGTCAAAGCTGCTGAGCCAGCGCCACAACCCAAGATGGCCGCCAGCCTAGACCTACAGCACAAGATGGGCACCAGCTTAGAGCCACAGCAGAAGATGGCCGCCAACCCAGCGCCACCGCACAAGATGGCCGACTCAATGGCTGAGTCGCCAGTCAAGGGGCCACCGACTCGCCATCATAGAGGGCGGAGGACGAGGAGACAGGCGGCTACCGTTCCTCAAGGCCTGGAGAACGTCCAGGAGGAAGTTCCCGAGTGGACCGCTGCCGTCCCCGTGGTGGTGCCCGAGACTGTTACGGAGGCCGATGCTGTGCCCGAGGCCGCTCCCGATACCGGGGCCGAGGTGGTGCCCGAGGCTGTTCCAGAGGCCGAGGCGGTGCCCGATACCGAGGCGGTGCTCGATGCTGTTCCAGAGGTCGAAGCGGTGACCGATGCTGTTCCAGAGTGGTGGTGCCTGAGGCTGTTCCGGAGGCCGAGGTGGTGCCCGATGCCGAGGTGGTGCCCGATGCTGTTCCAAAGACCGAGGTGGTGCCCGATACAGAGGCGGTGCCCGATGCTGTTCCGGAGGCCGAGGCGGTGCCCGAGACCGTTCCAGAGGCAGTGCCCGAAGCCGAGGCGCCTCAGGTCTTCACAGACAGTCCAGAGTGTAGTCAGGTTCCGGTGGACTCTCCAGAGTCGAGGTCAGGTTCCGGTGGACTCTCCGGAGTCGAGTCAGGTTCCGGTGGACTCTCCGGAGTCGAGTCAGATTCCCATGGACTCTCCGGAGTCGAGTCAGGTTCCCGTGGACTCTCCGGAGTCGAGTCAGATTCCCGTGGACTCTCCGGAGTCGAGTCAGGTACCAGTCGACTCTCCGGAGTCGAGTCAGGTTCCGGTGGACTCTCCGGAGTCGAGGCAGGTTCCAGTGGACCCTCCGGAGTCGAGTCAGGTGCCAGTGGACCCTCCGGAGTCGAGTCAGGTGCCAGTGGACCCTCCGGAGTCGAGTCAGGTGCCAGTGGACCCTCCGGAGTCGAGTCAGGTGTTCGATGACCCTCCAGAGCCAAGTCAAGTCACTGGGTGGTCTGCTGCTCCGTCCTGGGGGACTCCAGCCTCAACCATGGGGGCGTACTGGTCATCTGCTCCGCCCTGGGGGACTCCGACGTCGAACACAAGGACGTGGTGGTCTTCCGCTCCGCCCTGGAGGGCTCTGGCTTTGACCACAAGGCCGTGGTGGTCTTCCGCTCTGCCCTGGAGGGCTCTGGCCTTGACCACAAGGCTGTGGTGGTCTTCTGCTCTGCCCTGGTGGGCACCATATGGTGTTCCTTATGGACTTCTGTTTTGTGTACTTGAGTTCGGTTATGTTTCTGTCTGTTCCCCTCAGTTTGTCTGGCCCTCCATCCCTCCCCCTGAACCTCCTCCAGTCCTCCTCCCACCTGGTCTTTTTGGTTTGTTTGGTGTGTCTGAGGAGCATCTGGTAGCTGCTCCTTAGAGGGGGGGTAATGTCACAGTGTCTGGTCTGTGTATCCCTGGGTGTCCACTAGAGGTCTCACTTCCCCTTATCGTCACTGTTCATTGTTTTCAGCTGTTTCCACTTACATCGTTTGCACCTGTCTTTAAATACCTGGGTTGTTTCTGTCCTTGTCACGGAGTCCTTGTTTGATGTCTGAGCGTTACATGTCCATCTTGCCTTGTCTTGCCTTGCCTTGCCCTGTGTTCGTTTCCTGTTTATGTTTTGTTTTGGATATTCTGGTTTTGACCCTGCTTGGCTTGTTTACCCGTTTGGATTACCCTTATTAAAGAAACATACCTGCACTTGGTTCTCTCGCCTCGTTCCTGTAACGCCGAACGTGACAGTCATAGCCTAAAGCGATACGGTGGTTCCGCATTTAAATAAATACATTTCTATTCTAGAAAAAAATGGACAAGAACTGCAGTCTTGAGTGGGGTGGCCAAAGGAGTGGCCATGCTTTCGTTAGTGGTGGCCACCCTGTTAATACATTTGGCTGCTTTTAGCCTTACCCTGGAGTTGGTTCACCCTCAGCCTATGATCTCAGTTCATGCAATCTCACAAATCTCTGTTATAACACAATAAATATATGCATAATTAATATTTTATAATGTCTATAATTCGTGTGTTATAATGAGAGGAAACGTTAGCATGAAAATTTCAGCAATGCATTGCTCAATGCTGCAAACACGTGTCCTAACCTACTGTAATTAGAAACTCTCCATACACTTGCGCGTGCTGATTGTTTATATTCTATATTACTTCATGTTGCTTTTCTGCAATAGATGAATAACAATTTATTTTGTTTTAGATATTTTATGTTTGGATATTTATATTTTACTGGAGTCCCTTGAATCATTATACTCTCACAAATCCCGCACACACATACATCTCTGCACTCGCCTATCAAGTCTTGTCCCACACGCTTCACTATGTTGTGTCGGATCTCGCGGGAGAAGGTCTCTAATCCACTGGCACTTGAGTTGACAGTGCGTGTGCTACATACTTTTAACAATCTCTACTGATACTACTGATGATGTGTCCCAAATTTACATCTTTCCCATATCTGAGGTACAGCTCCCACGCCACTCTTAACATCAAGGCAAACCTCATGTGCATACCATCCATTGGCACAATGGACAGTTTAACATCACGTCCCGTGTTTTTTTTATTCTGAATATCTGGACTTGTCCAGTGACCGCTGTGAAAGGACAGCTGACAACATAGGAAAGTCTGTGTGACAGCTTGGAGAGACTGCTGACTGGAGGGAATAGTCCCCACTGGGGCTGTCATGGGCTAGCTACCCATGGCGGCAGTCTCCGACGCTGCTTCAGTTTGTTGGAGACACCCGCTAAATGCTACAGAAAGTGAACAAAGGAACATACCCCCAGAGCCTGCGAGAGCGGGGGCGCAAGATGGCTCAATGACTGACAGCATGGTTACAGACTCAGGAACGGACATGACTACGAGCAAGAACACGGCACATGAGACAACCACAGCAGCAGCTGGACATTCTCTTCAAGTGTGCACCTGTGGCTGGGCGAAAATAACATCATTCAGGGGCTTGAGGACCCACCAAGGAAAGAGAGGGTGCTTGAAAGAGCAGAGACAAGGGCCTCGCATTGACCAGTACTTCCTACGAAGCAACCAGTCAAATCAGTCGATTGAAGCACAGCGACGGGATAAAAACCAAAGTTCGCAGAGCATCAGTACCAGTGTCCCTGAGGAGGATAATACAAGCACAGAAATGCCGGTGGAGGAACCCACTCAACCACAGAGACCTCCCAAGGAGGAAAAGATCAAAGGGCACAGACCGAGTGTGAAGTGGCCCAAAGCTGTTGAAAAGAGAGAGTGGGAAATAATCAATAACGACCTGACAAAAATCCTGGAGCAACAAGTGGGCACAGCAGAGAAAAAGCTGGAAAGGATGGTTGACATCATCTACCACTATGGAGAAGAGCGCTTTGGAGTAAACGCTAGGAGAAGCAACAAAGCAATATCAGCACCAGCCAAATCCAGGAGGCAGCAAGAGATCGAAATTCTGGTCAGAGAGAGAAGGCAGCTGAGAAAGCAGTGGAAGAAGGCCTCTGATGCAGAGAGAGAGGGTCTCATGCTACTCCAGGGGGACATCAAGTGTCGGTTGGCAACCTTGCGAAGAGCAGAGAACCTGAGGAAACTTCGCAAGAAGAAGGAACACACAAGAACACGGTTCTACAAAAACCCCTTCAAGTTCGTTAAAGATCTCTTCGCTAAGGAAAAAAGCGGAATCCTGAAAATTCCCAAGGAGGAACTGGAAGAACATCTGGAAAAGGGCAACCATGACCCAAAAAGGCACGAACAAATAGTTATCCCACATGACATCCCACCTATTCAACCTCCCGAATTCAATCTGGAGACTGGCCCTCCAAAATGGAAGGAGGTAGAGAGTACAGTACGGCGCGCAAGATCAGCATCAGCCCCTGGGCCGAATGGAGTACCGTATAAGCTCTACAAGAACGCACCAGATGTGCTACGCTATCTTTGGAGGCTCATGAGGATAGTGTGGCAGAAGGGAATAATACCTAAGGGGTGGCGAAGGGCTGGAGGGGTGCTAATTCCCAAGGAGAAGGATGCGACAGACATTGGTCAATTCCGGCCAATCTGCCTTCTCAACGTTGAGGGAAAAATCTTTTTCAGCGTGATAGCACGGAGGTTGTCCACCTACCTGGAGAAGAACAAGTACATTGATACATCCGTACAGAAGGCCGGCATTCCTGGGTTCTCTGGTTGCTTGGAGCATACCAGCATGATCTGGCATCAGATCCAAGCGGCGAAGAAAGACAAAAGAGACATCCATGTCATCTTCCTTGACCTGGCTAATGCCTTTGGATCAGTTCCCCATAACCTCCTCTGGGAATCCTTCAACTTCTTCCACGTTCCATCATCTGTCACTAGTTTAGTAAAAGCCTACTTCGAAGACCTGCAACTGTGCTTTACAACAGCCGACTTTACAACATCATGGCAGCGCGTAGAAGTAGGCATCATGGCAGGCTGTACAATCTCACCCCTGGCCTTCACAATGGCCATGGAGGTCATCATCAGGGCTTCAAGATGGGTGGTGGGGGGTGAGCGAACTAAGAACGGGATCCGCCTTCCACCTATCCGAGCATACATGGATGACATGACCACTCTGACCACTACTGCAGCATGTACCAGGCGGCTACTTGGTAAACTGCAGGAGAACATCAAGTGGGCCCGGATGAAAATCAAACCGAACAAGTCACGAAGCATCTCAATAGTTAAGGGACAGCTTAAAAATGTGAAGTTCTGTATTGGTGATGACCCAATACCAACAGTTTCTGAGCAACCTGTCAAAAGCTTGGGTAGATGGTACAACGCAAGCCTCGGAGACAAAGACCAAGTGCAGCAAGTAAGGCAGGACATTACCAATAGTCTGGAAGACATTAACAGTACCCTACTGCCAGGGAAGCTCAAGCTCTGGTGCCTGCAATTTGGACTTCTCCCTCAGGTAATGTGGCCACTCACTGTTTATGAGCTCCCAATAACAACGGTGGAGAAGATGGAGCGAACCATGACTTCATACATCAAGAAATGGCTCGGCGTCCCACGCTGTCTGACTAACATCAGCCTCTATGGCAAAGGGGTCCTTGAACTGCCTATCACAAGCCTCACCGAAGAGTACAAGTGTTCTAAAGTGAGACTCCAGATGACTTTGAAGGACTCCAGAGACCAGAACATCAGCAATGCCGTTCCACTCCTGGTAACCGGACGGAAATGGACACCATCTGACGCGGTGCAGCAAGCTACCTCAGCCCTGAAGCACAGTGACATTGTAGGGCATGTCCAGTTGGGAAGAGGAGGCTTTGGCCTTACGGCAAGTAAGCCAACTTGGCGTAAGGCCTCAACATCAGAAAGGAGGAAAATGGTGGTCGAGGAGGTTCGTCGTCAGGAGGAGACGGAAAGAAGCGCAAAGGCTGTCTCTCTTGTCAGACAGGGACAATGGATGAGGTGGGAAGGTCTGGAGAGGAGAAAGCTTAGCTGGAGGGAGCTCTGGGAAATGGAGGCAAGCAACATCAGCTTCATCATCAGAGCCACCTATGATGTGCTCCCATCTCCAAAAAACCTCAACCAGTGGTATGGCGAGGACCCTACTTGTGCCCTCTGCCCAACTCCAGCAACTCTTAAGCACATCTTGGCCGGTTGTAAGACCTGCCTCACACAAGGTCGTTACACCTGGAGACACAACCAGGTCCTCAAGAGTCTGGCAGCAGCTCTTGAGAGCCAGAGGAATACCACTAACTCCCTGCCCCTGAGAGCGATCGATTCCATCACGGCCCCAACCTTCATCCGAGAGGGGCAGAAAAAGCCCAAACATCCCCCTACCAAAACAGAAGCTGGACAGCTAGCCATGGCCCGGGACTGGAAGATGCTAGTTGATATTGGCCAGCAACTAATCTTTCCACCTGAGATTGCAGTCACCACCCTCAGACCAGACTTGGTTCTCTGGTCCCCTTCATTGAAGACTGTTTATATCATAGAGCTTACAGTCCCATGGGAGAATTCAACGGATGAGGCCTATGAGCGCAAGAAACTGCGCTATATAGAACTGGCAGCAGACGCTCAACAACGAGGGTGGAAAGCGAAAGTCTATCCGGTTGAAGTGGGATGCAGAGGTTTTGTGGCTTCTTCTACCATCAGACTGCTGAAAGACCTTGGCATCCATGGACAGGCTCTGCGACAGACAATTAAATCAGTCTCTGAAGCGGCCGAAAGAAGCAGCCAGTGGATATGGATTAAAAGGAAGGACCCTTGTTGGGCTCAAAGAGCATCAACATGACCCACTCACTAATCCCCCCCACTCTATAACCCACTTGAGAACCCAGGTCACAACCCTCCATGAAGAGGGTGAACAAGGTATGCGGTCAGCTCTAGGCTTGACTCAGGGAAGAGGACGCCTCCTGCCTTGCATAGTCCCGTGGGCTGCGCCATTTAAACAACTAGGCAATTTTCATGATTGGGCATGGGACACAAGCTCAGGTTTGATCACCCTGTTGCTGGCCACCTTTGATGAGGGTGTTTAGTATTGAAAGGCCGAAACACCCCATGATTCAAAGGCATACTACTGATGATGTGTCCCAAATTTACATCTTTCCCATATCTGAGGTACAGCTCCCACGCCACTCTTAACATCAAGGCAAACCTCATGTGCATACCATCCATTGGCACAATGGACAGTTTAACATCACGTCCCGTGTTTTTTTTTATTCTGGATTATAAAACAAAGCATTCAGTCAGCAATGAAACGCGGCAGTAACATATAGAGACCTTGGCTTGTAACTATACTCTAATTACTATTTTTAAAATTATAACGCGTTAGATTAGTCCGTTACTAAAAAAAGTAATCAAATTACAGTAACTGCCCAACACTGATTATCATGCTTGCAACATGAGGTGATGGTCGTGGATGATGGCACAACAATGGGCCTCAGGATCTCGTCACAGTATCTCTGTGCTTTCAAAATTCCATCAATAAAAATGCACTTGTTTTTGTTGTCAATAACATACGTCTGCCCATACCATAACCCCACTGCCACCATGGGCCACTCGATCGACAACATTGACATCAGCAAACTGCTCACCCACATGATGCCATACACGCCGTCTGCCATCTGCCCTAAACAGTGAAAATCGTGATTCATCCGTGAAGAGAACACCTCTCCAAAGTGCCAGACGCCATAGAATGTGAGAATTTGTCCACTCAAGTCGGTTACGATGACAAACTGCAGTCATGTCGAGACCCCGATGAGGATGACGATCATGCAGATGAGCTTCCCTGAGACTGTTTCTGACAGTTTGTGCAAAAATTATTTGGTTATGCAAACCGATTGTTGCAGCAACTGTCCAGGCGGCTGGTCTCAGACGATCTCGAAGATGCTGGATGTGGAGGTCCTGGGCTGGTGAGGTTACATGTGGTCTGCGGATGTGAGATCGGTTTAATGTACTACCAAATTATCTGAAACACATTTGGAGATGGCTTATGGTACAGAAACGAACACTCAATTCACAGGCAACAGCTCTGGTGGACATGTAGTCCACCATGCAGTCAGCATGCCAATTGCACGCTCCCTCAAAACTTGTGACATCTGTAGCATTGTGTTGTATGATAAAACGGCACATTTTAAAGTGACTTTTTATTGTGGCCAGCCTAAGGCACACCTGTGCAATAATCATGCTATCGTATCAGCATCTTGATATGCCACACCTGTGAGGTGGATGATTATCTCTGCAAAGGAGAAGTGTTTACTAATACAGATTAAGGCCCCATCCCCACGGAGACACATTTCGTGATTTCTTTGATCAATTTTGCGATCGTGACACACACCTATATGCTTTTACAGTCATGAATGCATTCAGGATTAATTTGAAAGATATTTCCAAAAGAAAACCAATCACCAAGCATTATCAAAAAGTTGTAACATCTCTAGAACAGACATAAGTCAAAAGTATCACTATAGTAAAGATGTAACAAAATGTATAGACTTATGGCAAAAAATAAATAAATAATAAAAGAAAATTAATCCCGTGTACAGGGACTTTTTTTTCTTTTTTGCCATGCATTGTTCATAGAGCTCATTAATTGTAGCGGTGCCTCAGGTGTTTGCAGTGTGTACAGGGCCGCGGGAAGTAATTTTGAACAGGGGGTGCTGTGAATTTTTTTTTTTTTTTACAAAAAACCTATGAGCCTATAGGCCTATTTAAAATACATTTTAAAAATATATACATTGAGATTTACTACTTTATTGTCATATACACTTCAGTGCACAGCCAGCCAGGGTCTGAAACACACAGACATCAGTTCTCAGATATGCGCAATGCGCTATTAATCTGAAGCAGAATCAGAATCAAAAATAATAGTTTAAATAATAGTTTAATAATCGAAAAAAATGAAATAATTACTTTCATTACAATTTCAGATAGCCTATACATACATGCAACTCATTTAGATACAACAAATAATATTACAACAAAATATAATATTAATCAAACTTCACAATAACGCTAAAACAATGCAATCGATTTGGTCAGCTGGCTTGAGTCACTGCACGTTTATGTCACACGCAACTCTATTAACTCCAAAATCTTTTTACGCACACCACAAGGAAATAATCTCACAGTTCTCCACATCCATTACGCAAAGAACACACGCACAGTATAAAGCTTTCTGTCTCCATCTCCAACCTTTTTACACAAACCACAAGGAATCTCCGACTATTTAATAGGGCTGGGTAAAAAATAGATTTTTCTATTAATCGTTTTTTAAAATGTGGTCGATTCAAAATCGATTCTCAAAGGCCATGAATCAATTTATTTTCCGTATTTATTTCCGCATACATTGAACGTAAGATTAGCGTTAATCTAATTACAAATCTCCTCCACTAGATGTCACCCTCTTATCTGCCTTGTGCGATGTTACCAACGAACCTGTCATTCATTCATTCAGTTTAAAGCAGTGGTTCCATTTTCTGCAATGTGCGTCAGGTCATGCTCCCGTTCGCGTCTTACAGACTGCATCTTAAAGCCTCTTATACTTTCTGCGTCCTCGAGTCCACTATGGACCGCTATGCAGGCTTGATGTAAACATCGCCATCGGAGAGTGTGTACCGAGTCTGAGCAGACAACCGCGCGGACAGGTGCGCGTGGTCAGTTGTCTTCAAAAGCACAATTGCACATGTTCAGGCAGTGTGAAGAATCCCATTGCCAATCGAACTAATCGTGCCGGGCTCGGGCTTGTGCGGTAAATGAGCGGTCATATAATGTTTCGATTAGCGCGAGAAAGATGCGAAAATGTATGCTGAGTAGTTGAAACGGAGGCTTGCTTCTGACGATTACGTTTTGGTAGCACCAGCAACTAAAGCAAAGTCTGAGGTTTGGAAAAGTTTTGACCTTGTTTATAATGACAATAATGAGTGAATAATGACGCACCATCAGTGAGCGCAGGAGCGCGCTGAAGCCATCTACAGTGGATTCAGTGATTTTCCTCCACATAAACACTTAAGCCTTACCTAATCTTGGTGAGTAAATGTTTTTCAAATAATAACTAAATATTACTTGAGTCTTAAATGCATAATGTAGACAGAGTAGGCTATATAAGCTAATATTGGCATTATTATTTTATTATGTCAGCTGCTATGGCGAAGCAAATTCGGCGGAGCCTTTATCTTAATTCATTTCGTTATTGCCAAATACCCATCTTAATTTATAATTTATCTTAATTAAATTTTTTAAGAAAGACTTGTTTTTATTGGTGCGTTGGCCTATTTATATGCTAAATGAGCCTATACCTTAGGGCTATTTATAGAGTGCTGAGATGTTACGATGTTACAGAGGACTTATTTTATTTCTTTGTTCAAACTTCAAAGTGGCCTATTACGTTAGTCATGTATAAATTATGTTAAATTATGTATAAATGACTCATTCCTGACAAAAGGCAGAGCTGTGTGCTGCGCACATTTGAATACTGTCGGGTTGTAAATGGGTTCGGGCTCTTAAAAAGCTGTCAATCAAAATGTACGTGTCGGCTCGGGACGTGTCGGGCTTATATTTTAAGGCCCGATTACATCTCTAATAGAAAATAGAATCGAAAATCGAAATCGAATCGAGGATCGAAATAGAATCGATTTGAGAGCTTGTGAATCGAAATCGAATCGATCTGGAACATCTGAATCGATACCCAGCCCTACTATTTAAACGTTATTTAACAGTTCTCCACAACCATTACACAAAGAACACACGAACGAAATAATACTCTCCATCTCCATCCCCACCACCTTAAAAAAATACTATAGTGTACTACTTACAATTGCTTGGCTAGTCAAAGCTGATCCCACACTTGTTGCCAAAAAAAATAAATGTTACAAGCGCGTTACAAATATTTTAATAGGGCTACATTTTTTTTTATCTCCCTCTCGTCACTAGGGGGTGCTGCAGCACCCCCAGCACCCCCACTTCCCGCGGCCATGAGTGTGTATACAGTATTTGTATGCAGTCAGCAGCGAGAGTGCATAAATATAATATGAAAGCACATTAAAATATTGCACGAGTGCGAATCACTCTGTTCACACGCAGATTTCCTTTGCGCTGTCACAAAACCAGACGAGCTTGCTCCGATACATGCTGCTCTGCGCAGAGAGAGTGTGCGCACCTAAAACGTGTCTCCTTTCACTTAAACTGCATCCTGTGCGAGAAGGGTCTGGCTGCAGACTTGCACTTGCACTCTCAGACTTGCATTCTCAGACTTGCACTCTCAGACACTTGTGCTTCCGCTAGCGACGTCACTTGCAGTCTTTTTTTTTTCTATTTATTTATAAGTTTTTCTTTGAATCACTCAACATTTTACAACAGTAGCCAGGTTGTGAAGACAAGAAAAAAGAAACTAAATTACAATGTCACTTGCAAGTCGCTACTTGCACTCTCCGCTACCTGTGACGTCACTTGCAATCAACACAAATCGTGCATGTTTCCAATGGAGACAAGACGCTGTGGTGGTGATTAAACTATTAAAACTAAAGTAGTAGGCCTACTACTATACACAAAGTCTTTCGTTAAGCGTTTTCCTCCTTTAGAAAAAAACAAACACTTAATATGGCATAATGTATTAGGATACGTTAAGTTCAATTACAAGACCAAATTCGATATAGTTATTATTTAATGTACAACAAGGCAAGCAGATGGCTATGGACACAATGTGGCCTAATAACAGACTAAGATGATAAAGACAATTTAGTAGGCATAGTCTATATGTCTTGTTGTTGACTCAACATATATAGAGACCAGCAAATATGAACGTGCATTATGAAATGCATTAAGTGATTTTAAAAGGATCAGCTCCGTACAGGCAAGCAGACGAGTACAGAACGCAGTGCGTTAAATTGTACATTAAACGTTTTCCTCCTTTAGAAAATCATTATATATAAAACACATAATGTAGCTTAATGGACAAAGACAGTGATATAAACGAGTTGTAGACAGTTTATTCTATATGGAAAAAAGCTTAACGCACTTGCAGTCTTTATTTTTTATTTTATTGAAATTATTGAATTTTTTAAACTTTTTGTTTGAATTTCCCAACATTTTATTACAGTAGTCAGCAGGTGAAGACAAGAAAAAATAAACTAAATTACAATGTCACTTGCAATTGCTACCTGCACTCTCTGCTACCTGCAACACTTGCAATCGACACAAATCGTGCATGTTGCCAATGGAGACAAGAAGCTGTGGTGGTGAATAAACGCAAAGCATTTTTCCATATAGAATAAATATTTTCTCTCGCCTCTGTCCTACCCCCAGGTTCCCACAGGTCCCCGTGAGCGGTGGGGACCAGGCCTGGACCAGGCCTGGACCAGGCCTGGGCAATATTTTATATTTTACATCCGTGAGGGGCTGGTGCGCTGTTTTGTGTTTATTTGTGATTATTAAAGTTTCTGTTTGATTGTGCGCCGGTTCCCGCCTCCTTCTTCCAGATGAATATGGAGATTTTATCATTACAAGCAGTATATGGTATATGTGCTTTTACTCAAGGATGGTTTTCAGGAATTTGAACTCTTTACACCTCTGGCTATGTTATAGTTTCTGTTACTGTTTTCAACAAGATTTTCAAATGGAGATGAAGTATTGTTCTTTAATTCAAAGAGTTAAACTATGATCCAGGAAAGTCTAGTACCAGGACATGCAAGACTGCCAATGAGCTTTTGTGTGACAGAGATATGAGATTAAGCAATAGAATAGTAAGAGACCCTAAATTCCTCAGATGGGAGGACATTGATTACCCTGAGCCGTGCAGCCTAAGTGCCTGATTATAAGAGTTTATTTTCTTCCAAGTAAGACTGCAGCTATAGGGCAATGACATTTTCTAAAACTTTTATGAGAAATAATAAAATATCAAATAACAATAACAAACTAGAATTAAAAGTTAGTGAACTAACTTTGATGTTGGCTTGGCCATCTTGGCCATGGAGCAAAAGAGCCAAAGTACTTGTGTGCCCAACATTGAGTTGCCCCGCTGCAAAATTAATACACATAATAATGCCATAAAAAAATACACCTGCAACAGTCTTTTTCCATGCTCCCTTGCTGTTTTCTCTTTTTAATAAAAAGCCTGGGCTATGATAACAGCTATGACAGGGTTGTCTAGCTGGATGTGAAATAAGTCATGCCTATTTTTCTCGTGTATGTATTTCACAGTCCTGCCACCGTCGTGTTGTGGGCAACGACACACAAGATTACTGAAACAATGCATTTTAAATCAAGGAGATCATAAGGGGTCCAAGCACAATGGTTTGTATAGATGATGCAGTTACACACTGTTTAAAATTGTTTAATTTGTACTGTATGTTCATTCTATTTATTTATTTGTGCTATTTACATAATGTTTACATTTTTTTAAGTTTGTTTTTGTTAATGTAAAATAGCACTGCATAGTCTTCACTGTAAGATAAAATACACAATCAAACCAAAATGTATTCAGACACCTTCAACATTTCTCACATAATCACAGTTTATTTGCTGTAGTTTAGAAACTGGTAATAATATATGACAATAACTCAGAACAAATTCATCTTGATAATTTCGGATAACTTTGATAAAAAGATATGTAATGGAATCAACCAAAACTTCAGACTGTCAGTATGACAATATTTACACAACTATCAATACTTTGTTGAACAGTTACCAAGCAAGAAATGCTTCATTTGGTTCAGTCTGTGGTGTGAAAAGGTTGCATTAACAATTAAAGAAAGAAACACTTAAGCAAAACATGGGCAGGTCCTTAATTATTATTTTTTTAAATCAATTTCACTGGTAGCCTACTGTATGAAGAATTAGTGGGTATAATATTTCACAGATCAATATTTTGCCATACTCACTTAACTAGTGGCCTGCACCCACTAGTAAAACAATTCTATCTTATTTTTGGATTGACTTTGGATAAATTCTTGTACTACAAGGTAATTCAGTCAAGAGCAGTGAGTGATTTACTTTCATTTTCATACATTAAAGACACTGACAGCAGAGCTAGTAAATTAGGCGCGGTCCCTTTAAGAGACAAACGCATCCATTATGATGATATACATCCGATTTTTTTTTTTGCAAATCTTTACTTTCACTTAAGACATAACCACATACTTATTCGAACACACTTTCCAACACGGGTATTTCGACATATTTTGTATGTATTTGTTGTTGGTACAAAAGCAAGAAGACTTTGAGACGCGTCTCTGCTTGCTCCCTGAACAACACCGCGCTGCTGAATTGAGCTCTTTTGCTTTTCGCTCTTTTTTCTGTTTATTTAAACTGCGATTTGAATTTGTTCGTTCAGGTCCAGGAGGAAGTGAACGTCCTGAACGACAGCTCTGTTCAGTGTTGCTGTCCCTGTCCGCGATACGCGCGGCTCTCTCTCGTGCACACGCGCCATCAGCTGCTCAGTTCAGTTTCTCGCAGCGCGGGGCTGAAGCCAACTTGATGTGTTGAATGCTCGGAGCACGTTATAAAACGTATTCTTAAAATACACATTTCTGTTTTAATAAATGGTCATATTAAATCATAGCATAACACATAAGTAGGTACAAAAATAATCAGTGATGCATGCGACCCTTTTGGTCTCAGTGTAGCTCCCTGCTTTACCATGTTATGCAACGCTGAGCAATTGCTGCGACGTTAAGCCTGACAGAGAAATCTCACAAGCACATATAAACACTCATTTTCATATGTGTAATATATTCTTCTAATTGTTTTGTGCCGTTTCGCTGCAGTGTTTTAATGTGAAAGGCTGTAAATGTGTACTTCAAGTGTTCAGAGAAATAAATCGCGAGCTCATCTGTGACGTTCAGCATGATGATTCAGTTAGAAACCAGCTAAGACCAGCGTGACAGTGGCCAAAACTACTTTAAAACCATATAATATATTATTCTAATTGTTTTGTGCCGTTTCGCTGCAGTGTTTTAATGTGAAAGGCTGTAAATTCTCTGTGGACTTCAAGTGTTCAGAGAAATACATCGCCAGCTCGCGAGCAGTTGGCTGCCGCGAATATATAATGTTATTACTTTAAACAGTTCAGAAACATCTGAATTTAGCTCTTGGTGTGTTCTAACGTGTGGATTGCGTGTAATCGCGTTTTTAAAAGGTCTTAAATAAGAATGAATTCGCTAGTTCTCGGCTCCGTGTAGACAGCCTGGGCTGAGCAGCAGTATTTTTAACCAGTTTAAAAGTGAAACGAAACCCGACTCCGCCCCTAAATGTCATTGCAACTGTAGGGGCGCAATTTTTCTCAGACAATGTAAGTCCATGGGGAATGAATTTAAAAATTAATTTAAAAAAAACTTTAAGTCTGATCACTCTGAAAATATATAGCACACACCACCGCTCTATCCCGCAGGTGTCTGCCGAGTTTGGGGCTTGTGGCTTTAAAGCCCTAGGAGGAGTAGCGTACAGAATTTCTGTCAGAAAAATAATAATAAGAAAAAAAAGAAGAAGTTTAAATAGCATAACAGTATGTTGGCTTGTTGCCAAGCCAACATAATAACAAAAATTCCAGGGTCTGATTGAGGATCATGAAGAGTTTGAGTCAGCAGCAATTTCAAGATAATATGAAAGAAGGCTGTATTGTACACATACTATAGGAAATGAGCTCTGTGATAGATGCTGAGCTGGAGTGCTGTAAGATCCTTACCTTCTTCACACAGGTTGAGTTTTGAAAGATTCATCCCATCATAGCCCTCCTCATAGAATGAGCTGTTATCCCTGTCCTCATTGGTGGTCAGATACATTGTCTTGTTCTCCATTCAAAACCCACTGGCAAAATGACAAACAAAAGGTACAAAACGTAGCTGATGAATTGAAAGACAGGGCAAGCTGTGACCAAAAGTTTTATTAGTCATATTTATACAATTACCTTTACAATATTTAGTTAGATTTATACAGATTTTTAGATTTTAACAAATAATCTGGTAATATGTACACTTCAAGTGTACTGTTTGACTTTCTCATAAATAACAACACCCTACAATGTAAATGGAAACAACTGGAAAGAGTTTATTAATATACACTTGTCATTGGCATTATCATTCAAACTATCGCTGTTTTCTTTTCTTCTCTCCTCTCTCTCGCTCCAGTTTTTGAAAAGTTCATCAAACAACCGAGGTAAGAATATTTCATCAAGCACGGTGAGTAATGGCTTCTCCTGCTATTGTTATTTGCACCTCTTGCCACATGTACAGTTTATCTATCTCTGTCACAGATGAGGGATTCACATGTGATAAATGCAGGGAAATAGTAAGGCTGACAGAGAAGATTTCAGAATTAGAGACACACATCCAAACTTTAATTGAGGACAGTAAGAATGTTAGGGCTCTAGATACGGCTTTGGATGCGTCTAGCTCAGGGATTCCTGTACATTCCTCGGTTCCGGCAACAGAGCCCCTGCAGCAGGGCAACTGGGTGACAGTGAGGCAGCGTAGTCGTGGGTCAAAACCCCCGCTCTTCTGTTCCGATCAAAACATTAAACAGGTTCTCCCCACTCAGTGATGCACCCACTGAGAAACCTGATGAAAGTGCTCTAGTTATTGGCGATTCTTTTGTACGGAATGTTAATATACAGATATCAGCCACCATAGTCAAATGTTTACCGGGAGCCAGAGCACCTGACATCTTGGCAAATTTAAAAGTGCTGGCTAATGCTAAACGTAAATACAGTAAGATTGTTATTCATGCCGGCACTAATGATGTTCGACTTCGCCAGTCAAAGATCTCTAAAAATAACATGTGTGAGCTTGCAAGCATGATGACAGACACTGTAATATGCTCTGGTCCCCTCCCTGCTTACTGTGGTGACGAAATGCATAGCAGATTGTCATCACTCAATGGCTGGATGTCTAAGTGGTGCCCACAGAATAACATAGGTTTCATAGACAATTGGACAAGCTTTTGGGGCAGACCTGACCTGTTGAAGAGAGATGGTCTTCATCCCTCCTGGGGTGGCACCACTCTTCTCTCTAGAAATATGGCAAATAGTCTAGTGTTTATACTTGACTAACTGGGGCCCAGGTTAGGAAGCAGACAGACTGGCTAAACCGACCGTCTGCTAGCTGCCTCCCATCACAGAGGTCAGTTAATTCTCAGTAGACTCTTTCACCTAGATATCACACTATAGAGACTGTGTCTGTTAATACAAAAAAAAAACGTCCAAACCAAGTTAAGATTAACAATTTAATTTGTTTTTAATAAAAAACAGATGCAATATGGATAAACAAATGATAAAGCTTGGCTCATTGAATATCAGATCCCTTTCTACGAAAACACTTTTTGTAAATAATATGATCACTGATCATAATCTAGATGTGCTCTGTTTGACAGAAACCTGTCTAAAACCTGATGATTACATTATTTTAAATGAGTCAACCCCCCAAAATTACTGTTATGAACATGAGCCGTGTCTAAAAGGCAAAGGACCTGCTCTTATTATCTGATCGTGGTTGTGTCTCTCTGAAAGTTTTATTGGATCTTAGTGCTGCGTTTGACAAAATTGATCACAACATTCTTTTTGAATGACTTGAACACTTTGTTGGCATTAATGAAAGTGCATTAGCATGGTTTAAATCGTACTTATATGACCGCCATCAGTTCATAGCAGTGAATGAAGATGTATCATATCGATCACAAGTGCAGTATGGAGTACCTCAAGGTTCAGCACTAGGGCCGCTACTCTTCACGCTTTATAAGTTACCCTTGGGAGATGTCATCAGGAAACATGGTGTAAGCTTTCACTGTTATGCTGATGATACTCAGCTCTTTATTTCTTCACGGCCCGGTGAAACACACCGATTTGAAAAACTAATGGAATGCATAGTCGATATAAAAACTGAATGATGAGTAATGTCTTACTGCTAAATTCAGAAAAAACAGAGGTGTTAATTATAGGGCCTAAAAACTCTGCATGTAATAACCTAGAACACTGTCTAAAGGGGGTCGCACACCGGACGAGAAGCGCAGCGCCGCGTCGCGTCGCGCCACGTCTTTAAAATTCGAACACATTATTCTCTATGTGAGTACACACACCGGCGGCGCCATTCGGCGTCTGTCCGCGGCGCCCAGCTACGACTCAGAACGCTGTTCAAATTTCTGCCGCGCCACAGAGCGCCATCCGCATAGTTTTATATTAAAAAACCCAAATGTTATAAACTGAAACTGAAATTAAAGTACAGCACACTTGTTTCATTCAAATAAAACATTACAAAGTGTTTGGTTACGTTTTCAGCAGCACAGTTGCCTAGACAACAGATACAACAAAACAATAACAGACTTATTATAATAACACAGATTCTTTTCATTAATTAACGTTAGCAACTCAGCTTTTATATATTTAAAATTAAAATAATAGATGAAGTTAAAACTCTCCCATCTTGCTGCGAAATTGAGCTCACGCATTTAGAATGTGCGCGTCCAGTGTGCGATACCTCGAGTTGTCCTACATGTGGCGCGACGCGACGCGGCGCGTCTCGTCCGGTGTGCGACCGCCTTAAGACTTGATGGCTGCCCTGTCAATTCTTCGTCATCAGTTAGGAACCTAGGTGTGCTATTTGATCGCAATCTTTGTTTAGAAAGCCACGTTTCTAGCATTTGTAAAACAGCATTTTTCCATCTCAAAAATATATCAAAATTACGGCCTATGCTCTCAATGTCAAATGCAGAAATGTTAATCCATGCATTTATGACCTCAAGGTTAGCTTATTTTAATGCTTTATTGTGTGGTTGTTCTGCACGTTTAGTAAACAAACTACAGCTAGTCCAAAATGTAGCAAAAACAATCTCTCACTGCTCCTGCTCCTGCACCTCTCACTGCTCCTGTCCTCTCACTGCTCCTGCTCCTGCACCTCTCACTGCTCCTGCTCCTCTCACTGATCCTGCTCCTCTCACTGCTCCTGCTCCTCTCACTACTCCTGCACCTCTCACTGCTCCTGATCCTCTCACTGCTCCTGCACCTCTCACTGCTCCTGCTCCTCTCACTGCTCATGCTCCTCTCACTGCTCCTGCACCTCTCACTGCTCCTGATCCTCTCACTGCTCCTGATCCTCTCACTGCTCCTGATCCTCTCACTGCTCCTGCACCTCTCACTGCTCCTGCTCCTCTCACTGCTCATGCTCCTCTCACTGCTCCTGCTCCTCTCACTGCTCATGCTCCTCTCACTGCTCCTCTCACTGCTCCTGCTCCTCTCACTGCTCCTGCACCTCTCACTGCTCCTGATCCTCTCACTGCTCCTGATCCTCTCACTGCTCCTGCTCCTCTCACTAATCCTGCATCTCTCACTGCTCATGCTCCTCTCACTGCTCCTGCTCCTCTCACTTTTCCTGCACCTCTCACTGCTCCTGATCCTCTCACTGCTCCTGCTCCTCTCACTGCTCCTGATCCTCTCACTGCTCCTGATCCTCTCACTGCTCCTGCTCCTCTCACTGCTCCTGATCCTCTCACTGCTCCTGATCCTCTCACTGCTCCTGCTCCTCTCACTGCTCCTGCTCCTCTCACTGCTCCTGATCCTCTCACTGCTCCTGCATCTCTCACTGCTCATGCTCCTCTCACTGCTCCTCTCACTGCTCCTGCACCTCTCACTGCTCCTGATCCTCTCACTGCTCCTGCTCCTCTCACTGCTCCTGATCCTCTCACTGTTCCTGCACCTCTCACTGCTCCTGCTCCTCTCACTGCTCCTGCTCCTCTCACTGCTCCTGCTCCTCTCACTGCTCCTGTTCCTCTCACTGCTCGTGCTCCTCTCACTGCTCCTGCTCCTCTCACTAATCCTGCATCTCTCACTGCTCATGCTCCTCTCACTGCTCCTGCTCCTCTCACTGCTCCTGATCCTCTCACTGCTCCTGCTCCTCTCACTGCTCCTGCTCCTCTCACTAATCCTGCATCTCTCACTGCTCATGCTCCTCTCACTGCTCCTGCTCCTCTCACTGCTCCTGCACCTCTCACTGCTCCTGATCCTCTCACTGCTCCTGCTCCTCTCACTGCTCCTGATCCTCTCACTGCTCCTGATCCTCTCACTGCTCCTGCTCCTCTCACTGCTCCTGCTCCTCTCACTAATCCTGCATCTCTCACTACTCATGCTCCTCTCACTGCTCCTGCTCCTCTCACTGCTCCTGATCTTCTCACTGCTCCTGATCCTCTCACTGCTCCTGATCCTCTCACTGCTCCTGCACCTCTCACTGCTCCTGATCCTCTCACTGCTCCTGCTCCTCTCACTGCTCCTGCTCCTGCTCCTCTCACTGCTCCTGCTCCTCTCACTGCTCCTGCTCCTCTCACTGCTCCTGCTCCTCTCACTGCACCTCTCACTGGGCCTGCTCTTCTCTCTGGGCCCCTTGCTCTTACTCTTCCTCGTCCATACATTACAGTGTTTGTCTTTTTCTGTTTCTGTTTCCAAAAATATCACTCTTCAAAATCCTCCTTTTATTGTGTAAGTGTCAATGTAATAGAAAAAAATAACCCCGCCATTGAGTCTAAGCCAGATTGGAATCAGTTGTGGTTGGCCCAATTTACACAACATAAATCAGCTAAAATAAATAGTTTTTTAACTGATATCATCGCGGAAGCAGAGGTTTTTATACTCTATCTAAGGTTTGGAACATTGTTTTTGCTATTGTGGGATGTTGTGTGTTAACATTTGTAAATACTACAAAAACGCTCCATCATTTTTTTGGGAGGTATAGCTTGTCTGTTCAGAAAATGTAAGCATTGTGGAAATGTGTTCAATGACTCCATATTGTGTGAAAACGACATGAAATGTGTGAATGGTATGGGCACAATAGACAGATGCTGTGCTTATTGTGTTTAGAGTTTTGAAAATGTGACAACTGCTTGGACAAATGCTTGTTAGCGACTGAAAAAAACTGTAATCTAATTTGTATATTATGACGTCACCATGGGCGACTACCTCGAATTTCATAATTTTCAGGAAATATTAGATATTGAATTGATGTTTGAACATATTTGCATGCTTGTGTGTGTGTGTTTTTTAATCCTCATTCCAAATTAGGAAGAGAGGAAGCCAACAATAAAACAGGAGAAAGTACTAAATTATTGCTATATTACTACACTATATAGTAGTAAAACACATGTGAACAGTAGCCTAATTTTTGATCAGTTCATCAGTAATATTCAGGAAATAATAGATATTGAATGGATGTTTGAACGAACTTATTTGCAAGGTTTTTTTTTTTTTTATTTGATTGTTTTTTTTTTTTTCTTTTAATTCTCATTCCAAATGATCAGAAAAAAAATTAGAAGTAGTACATTATTACTATATTACTGTGCCATAGTAAAATACATGTGCCTATTTTTTTTACCAGTTGACCAGCTATCTGCCCAATCAGGTATCTATGTGACACAGTTCGTAGTTCTTGAGAGTATAAAATCTAGATTAAAGATTAAAGATTTTAGGCTGCATTAATTAGGTAAACCGGAACCGGAAACACTTCACATAACACCGTACTTGCTACATCATTAGAAGAATGGCATCTACGCTAATATTAGTCTGTTTCTCTCTTATTCCGAGGTCACCGTAGCCACCAGATCCAGTCTGTGTCCAGATCAGAGGGTCACTGCAGTCACCCGGATCCAGTACGTATCCAGACCAGATGGTGGATCAGCACCTAGAAAAGACCTCTACATCCAAGGTTTTTTCTCCTTTCTGTCACTGATGGAGTTTCGGTTCCTTGCCGCCATCACCTCTGGCTTTCTTAGTTGGGGTCACTTCATCTACTAAAAAGACATTTATGCACAGCTCCGTGTCTTGCTTACCCCGATCCACAAAAGGAATTCTACCTGGAAGCTGGGTTCTCCAACCAATGTCTCAGTGCTGGCCTGTACCAACAGCATGATCAAGACAAGAAAGTAGTTGCCTATGCCAGCAAGACACTGCTTCCACCAGAGTGTAAGTTCTCAGACTGTGAAAAAGCTCTGCTCTGCACTGTATGGGCCATTCAGCGATTCTCCAATTACATTGGGGCACAGAAAGTTATCATAGAGACTTGCCACCAGCCAGTAATGTTCCTCAACAGCCAGCGAATCCGAGATGGCGTGGTCACCAATTCACGCATAGCCACATGGTTAATGGCTCTCCAAGGACGCAATGTTGAGGCACGGTATGCACAGAATCACAAGTCTGCACTGGGCAATGGCCTGGCCGCATGCCAAAACTGTTCTGATAACATATCTGCAGAAGAAATGGGCGTGCAAGAACCCCAACAGCAACAACCGACCTGTCACAGGTACTTTGAAGAGAATGCGTGTCAGGGCATGCTCACAGCCTACGTCGATGGATGCTCCTACAACCACGATGGCATCCTTAAGGCAGGTGCAGGAGTGCTGTGGGTCAACGACCAGCCGTGTTCCCCACAACACTTCAAGTTAGGTCCCCAGTCATCACAATATGCAGAAATAGCAGCCATTCTCATAACTCTGCAGATCGCATCAGCCCATGACATCAGAGAAATCCTCATCTGTACAGACTCTAACTATGCCAGACTCAGTTTTGTGTGCCACCTTACCGGCTGGAAACAGAATGGTTTCAAAACGGCAAACAACAAGCCAGTCAAACACCAACACCTGTTCCAAGAATGTGATAACATCACCGAAATGCACAATATGACTGTGTACTGGAAGAAGGTAAAAGGACACTCTAAGCTACCAGGGCTGGACAAAGACTTAAATGATAAAACCGACGCCCTCGCCAAAACAGGCGCACTACACGGGGAGGTGTGGTCACCCCCAGAACCCACACCCAGCCCCGATGTTGCAGTATTAACCCGCAGCAAACGACCTTCACCTGTGGCAGTGCCCGCCTCACAGTCGCTATCGCTAACTCCGTAGATCTCCAACAACGACATTGCGGATATGCAAGCCTCTGACACTGCCATAAAGACAATTCTTAACCACCTCTCTGACCCCTCCAACCACCCTATCACTGAAGCTGAGCTCAATGATGACTCGTGCCTCCGACGCCTGTATAACACCAGACACATGCTACGTGTGCAAGACGACATTCTGTGGTTTGCACCTGATGACAGCACATCGCCACGGCTCGTGGTGCCACGATGCCAAAAGGGGGTAATGCTAATGTACGCCCACGACACACCATGTGCTGGACACCACGGTGCCAGAGCCACGTATGACACACTGAGACAGGTAGCATTTTGGCCCGGCATGCAACAAGATGTGGCAGAGTACGTCAGAGAATGTCTTGTGTGCTGCCAGTTCACACCAGCAAACCCAAACCACAGAGCCCCACTGCAACGCAGAGGGATCACGTTCCCGTGGTCAGACCTCCAAATCGACTGGGTAGGGCCCCTGCCCAGATCAACAAGAGGCAACAAGTACTTCCTCACGGTGGTGTGCCAGTTTACCAAGTGGGTAGAGTGTCTGCCAGCACCCAATGACACTGCCCAAACCACTGCATACCTCCTGATGAACCATATCTTCTCCCGGTTCAGATTGCCACTGAGAGTCAACTCAGACAGAGGTACCCACTTCACGGTCGAGATCATGCAACAGATCTGGAAATGCCTAGGGGTACAAGCTAAACTACACATCAGCCACCATCCAATTGCATCCGGCCAGGTAGAGAGATCGAACCGAGCGGTGGTCGCCATGCTGAAAAAGTATGTGTCTGCTAATCAGAAAGACTGGGATGTGAAACTACCCCTTGTGTTGATGGCCATCAGAGCCACCCCACAGGAATCAACACGGGTGTCCCCTTTTGAACTCATGACTGGGCGGCAGATGACCCTGCCACTACACTTGCTGTATCAACCAGGAGACTCCAACCTTGTCACTGCTTACACCACAGTCCAGTACCTTGACGAGCTCCATAGACACTTGAAAACAACGTTTGCTTTTGCCCAGCAACACCTGCAAAAAAGCCCTGAAGGCCAGAAAGCATACTATGATCGGAAAGCATCACACCAGGAACTGAATGTGGGCGACAGGGTCTTGTATTACCGCTTCACCCCGCCAACTCAGACAGGCCCCCAGCGGCTGTCAAAGAAATTCCTGCCACACTGGACGGGACCTCATGAGATTATGAACAAACTCTCCCCAGTTGCGTACCAAATCCAGCTAAGTCGGGGATCGAGAGAACCAGTTCTCAAATGGGTCCAACGTAACCAGATTAAGAGACATGTGGCCACTAGCAGAGAAAGACAGGGAGGGGCCAATGCAAGCTAAACACCAACCGCCGCCATCGAAGTGAAAAGACTGTCCCATCCAACTCGGGACAAACCTCACTGACCTGTTCCCTCTCTCTCTTTTCCATTCTCCTCCCCATCTCTCTCTCTCTCTCTCTCTCTCTGGCCTGTAACAGGATTCTGCTGTGGATTCTCATCCTGTGCCTCCAGTCAACCAGAGGCCAGCCGTCATCAGACATTATCACACCGGGTCCTGCCTCGGGCATTGTATTGAGAGAGCAACCAGGACTCCTGATCACGAATTGTCGGACGTACACCCAGAAAGTATACGTTCGACTCGACCCCCGCAACGTCTACAGAGCACACTACCCCCGCGCAGTAGCCCAGTACAGCTGGGCTGGTGCCCGTTGGACAGAGGATTCCCTCCAGCACGCTGAGGCCGATGTCAAGCACATGCTCAACCAACTTGAGAAGATGACTGTTACCCAGGCGGAACTAGGTGGACACAACCGCCGCCCCAAACGTTTCCTGGGAGCGCTGCTCGGAGCCGCCGCTGCTGTTGGAACTCTGTTCAACATTGGTATGTCCAGTGTCAATGCAGTAAATATAGCCACTGTGAGACGGCATGTGGCTGAAATTCAGACTGAACTTCCACAGCTAAAAGAGCAACTCACTACACAGAGTGCATCCTTGCAAACCATTGGAAAGACTTTGAAAGGAACGGTGGTCATTCTCAACACCCACAGCATGCTTTTGAACCAGACCATGAACTCCATGAAACAGCTGTTCACTGTGTTCCAGAATGACTTTGCCCAAACGCAGCTGGTCACAGCATTAATGACTGACATGTTACGGGAAGTGAGTTCTTCCATCGACAGTCTAGCCATGGGAAGAATTCCACCATACCTGATACCCCTAAGCTTGGTGCAAAATGTGCTGGCTTCCGCCATCACCACACCCACTGATCCTATGCAAATCCACCTTGCCTACTCTCTAGGTAGTGCTATTCCCCTTTACGTGGATCCTGAGCAGAAGGAGATGAGTTTCCTCCTGAACTTACCCATCATAGAGTCAAGCCGAATCTACAGACTCAAAGACATTGTTAATGTGGGGTTCTGGAAGGATAACACTCGTATCAAGATACGTACCCCTGAGGTGGTGGCGTACCATGACAGCAACACCCAGCTGTACTTAGCCCCAAACCTGCACATGTGCACCCTAACTAAAGACATTCACTACCTCTGCCCCAGCAAACCGTTTCTCAGAGACAATACTGATGGAATCTGCGGGTTGCAACCCATGATCAGCGACACGCGTTGCCCTGCCGATGCCCAGCCTCGCAGCCACGTCACTGAGACGCAAGCTGAGATTGTAGGTGATAGATGGCTCGTTAACACTCCAGTACGTACCGCTACACTGACCTACGACCAGCATGACACAGCCACCCGTGTCAATCTGCTTGACCAGAGCATGTGGATTCAAGTCCCACGAGGGGCCATCCTCCACCTCGACGATCTGGCCTTATACCATCTTCCGAGTGAAGAGTACCAATCAGAACTAGAAATCCCATCCTTCTTCAAGAACTACAACTTTACCCTAGGTCTGGAGTTGGAACTGTGGATTGAAAAAGGCAGGCCTCAGCTCATTGACATTGCTCCCGTCGACGCAGCCCTCCAAGCCTTGTCTCGATTGCCCATCCCGAACACCTCACCTGTTGTCCAAGCCTGGACTGCAGCTGACACAGCACTGTGTATCTCCATGGTCGTCGGCCACACCCTGACCCTTGGCGTGGCCTTAGTCCTATACAGGAAACTCAACGAGATGCGAATCTCTGCAGCTAAACTCAAGACAACTAGGATTGGAGGTCTCCGATGGAAACCCCGAAGGGAAGGTACCACACCAGAGACGGATAAGGACCTCATCGAGTTGAGTCCTCAGCCCTAACAAACACCTGCTATCCGACTGTCAGGATTCACCTGCCATCCGACCATGGTGGTGGGTGTTGTCCGATAATGACCACAGGGCATCATCCGACCACAAAGGGGGAATATAACACCAATGAGCGGATGGTATTCAACCATCTGTTCCATATTAATGAATCCTGACCCTTTTGACACATTCTACACTCAAAGACCAGAACGTGAGTTAAAGAAAAAACAAGGACTTTCGTTTTACAACCCTCTTACAACATAACTCACCACTCTGGGCGCCACCATGACAGCAACGTCCTGGCGGGGATGAGAGTTATAACACCTTGGAGACTATCCAGAGATGCGATATCGAACTTCAAAAGGGAAGACAAACACCCCCCCTTCTTGATCGCACATTCCAGTGAAACAGACGCACACACATTCATGAGACGCACACACACTCAAAAACAGGCACAAGCATTTTGGCTGGCCCATGGACCTTCTTTTACTAAAACTACCTCTAAATGTATTTTAATGTCTCCCTTTTTGTGCTCAAATGTATGTATGCGGCATAGTGGAATATATGAATGTTACTGTGTGTTTAATGCAAACTTTATATGCATTTCGTTAAGAATAACTCTGTACCTTTGGATACGGGACTGGTAAAATCATAGTTCTTGGTGTCTGTATAATCGTAAAAACACGACTGTAACGAATCTTGATAGCAAATTACAAAAAGATGCATTGTTTCAGAGGAATGATCTTGCTTAAGAAAAATGTTTAACTTTGACATCGCCATAAATTAGACCAGTGGGCGGAGATCAACAAACAAAGAAGATTTTTCCCGCCTTAGTTTGTTTACACTTCATTGGCTCATACTAAACAAATAGGTGTAAACCTAGATTTACTTAAAAGCTCAGGGAAACCTGTATTCTGGGCATTCCGCCAGAGAGAAAAGAGGATTCCCAGCTTTGCAACCGGACTTCAAGAAGTTCTCCGTTTATTCTTCTTTACTTTTCGTTTCATTCTAGTTTTTCTTTATTGTCTGCTGATATTCGACTTCGTTCAATTGCCTTCACGAACCAAACGAACTTAAGTCTAGTCATCTTTTGGCAAAGTTTACCTTCGCGTTAACCATCGAGCTCGCGTATCATCTGCTCTGGAAAGAACCACGCTGAGGCCGCACAGACCGGACAATTTGAGCGCAGCTACGCACAAGAGCCAGATCAAAGCAAGTACTTTCTTATATCGCAACTAAAATTGCTGTTTAAGGTTGTCTAGGCTATTCCATGTTTGTGAAATCATTCAATGACTTGGGGTCTCTTGCAAAGTTAACTGTTGGAAATTGCCACGCTGAGATTGCTTTTCACTTTCACTTTCTCTCCCTCTCTCTCTCTCTCTCTTTATCTCTCTCTCTCATTTATCTCATTATTATTCTTGTTCATTTACTTTGTTTAAATTGTATTTTCGTTTTGCTATATACTCATATTTACTCCGTGTGAATTGTAGTTATGTACTCTTTAGTCTGTTTTTATTAAATCTTATAATTTGCTTGAATTGAATTGTTTTATTGCTCATTGAGATCGAAGTCCCTGAATCGTGTGATCTACGCTACGAGCTTTGTTTTATATGAATTAATTTTCAGTAATCTTAGTAGTACAGACACAGAAAATATTGTTTTTTTCCTGATCAGAAGATTAATATTTCTTGGAGTTTGTAAGAAGGGTATTTTTATTGAATTTTGATAAGGAAGTCTAGCTTCCAGTTCGCTGGATGGACAGATTGTCTAGAGTAACTTATATTAATTCTAGTAAAGGTTACCTTTAAATGATTAAATATTCCCTCTTTGGGTAATTTAATATTTGTAAGCAATAAGCACGTTATATTCATAGACTCATGAATATTCACTTCATTTGAGTTAATTATTCCCCAGAAAGTGATTGTTGCTACACAGCTTTGTACACTTGTGACATTCTCTCAGTCAGTCTCACTAGGTACACTTTCAGGAACCTTGTGCTTCTTGGCCCAAGATTGTAGCTTGTCTTAGGAAATAATGGTTTCTTTGCCACAATAGGGCCCTGAAGGCCTGACTCATACAGTCTCCCCTGAACAGTGGAGAATTATGTTTGTCTCTTTAACTATTACACTCATTTATATATCAGATTATTATGCTGTAATCTGAGGTGAGGTTGGTAGAAGGGGTGGGCGATATCTCGATATTTAAAATATATAGAGATATTTTTTTTAAACACGATATGGATTTTGACATATCATACTGATATATTGTTTATATTTAATTCTGATTCCACCACTTTGCTTGTTTGCCTTCTCTGTGCTGTGCTCGCCCCCGCCTCCTTGCTTTTGTCCCCTCCCCCCTCGCGTGTAGAGAACTAGTCTTAAAAAAAAAAAAAAAGGACAACTGGCTCCATTATCTGGAGATACTTCGGTTTTAAGGCGTAGGGCGAACGGCAGGCAGATGTCTACTGTAGGGCCTATGATTTCCGCGATGCAGAAAACGCGGAGGGAATCGCGGAATCCAGTCATAAAAACTGAATTTTCAAATTTTTAATGAATTAATCAAAAGTAGGTCATGCACTTACATCAAATCGCGATATGGACTAATATCTGCAAATATTAACCCGGAAATTCTTTTTTAAATATGAATCCTGCATGTTCTGCGTGTCTGTGTTAATGAATGGAGCAGAAGCGCGTCTTCATTCATTAAACACACGGAAACGCACGTGACGCTCGCGGTGATTTCAGCGTCTTTCCTCTCACAAATTAAGACGTGAACACATGAACAACGTCTCCAGAACTGCACTGAGAGTCACTTCATGAGCATTTGAACGTTTGATTTAAGTAAAACTAGCGTCAAATATCACATCATAGACTGTAGTATCACATACACAGAACTGTAAAGGTAAACCCGTCAAAATAAAAGTATTTGACAGAAATCTATCACTATTGATCAGCAGAATGTACATAGCCCACTACTACTATAAAAATGAAACGAACATATTTTTTTAAGGAATAATCACACAACATTTCTTCCATGTTTTATTTGTAATAGCAAATCCCCTTTGTTTACCAAAAAATAAAGTTTGCTTAATTTAAAATAATTAAAAGATCAATTAAATGAATGTTGTATGCATTCATTTGATAACCAGAAAAATGTAAATACACAGAATTTCTGAAGGGGAAAAAAAAACATTTCACATAAGGCTATTTTAAGATTTTTGTTTTTTAACTAATTAAGTTGTTTTTATGCATTTAAATAATTACACATGCTAAAACACTGAAATTAGGTACCAATAAAACATATGGTGAAGAAAAAAAATAAAATGTTTCATAGGCCCCTAAACATGTAATATTTGACATATTTGTTTTTGCAGTAGGTTTTGGGGGGTTATTTGTCCTGTAAAGATATCGAGATATATATATCGTTTATCGAGATATAGCAAAATATATCGATATATATTTTTTGCTCCATATCACCCAGCCCTAGTTGGTAGTTCTAAAAAACTTACCCTTTGCAACAGAGATAGCTCTTGGTCACCCTTTCCTGGGTCGCTCCTCATGAGAGCAAGGGTGCTTCTCAATATCCCTCCCCGTCTCTTCGCTCCTCCGTCCTCCATCATATGACCCGGAAACCGATTGAGCACAGCCATCTTGAAGGACGGCTCAATTCTCTCTGTGTTTCTCAATGTCAAGGAAGGATCCTCGGAAGCCAGTATTTCGAGGATGCTACGTCATTGACATCCGTCGAAGGACTGTTCCAATGTCGAGGATCCTCGGAATTTCAACCAAGGACTGAGTCCTTCGTTCGAAAAATATCCCATACACAGGAAAGGATGCATATGTGTATCCTTCGCGGTCTTCGCGCTCTCAAATCACCCACAATCCTATGCGCGCAGCTTTGCTATCTAATGTTAGTTCAAATGTCGAACATTAACGTAGTCGGAGCGTTAACGGTTTTTATTTACGTTACCAAACATTTGTTATAACTGTAGTAAATATAAGTAAAGTTTGACGTTTAAATGCCAGTACAAATTACTACCGTATTGATATTGTAAATTATACAAATACAAATTGTTAACTGAACCGGACCTGTCATTTAACAATTGGTTGCGTCAACGGCATTTCTTTTATAAATAACTAGTTAAGTTGTCCAAAGTAATTTAATGATACCATTCACAGCGTTATTCAAACGGAGCTTTTCACTGACGTAATGACGCAATTACGTGCACTTGCTAGCCTGTTCCATTTACGTGTTCTCCGAATGCTAAAGAGGACTCTCGCCTAGCCTCTGAAGGAAGTGACTTGGAAGGATCAGTCCTATCAAGGAAGTATCCTTGACATTGAGAAACGCCTTCTAATTGCACCACGAGGAGGCGAGGATCGCTTCCTGAGGAGCAATGTGCGAGGATACACAGGTGTATCCAATGCGGAAGTCTTTTATCGACTTAACGTGACGCACATATAAATTCTCCTCCCCCTTCACATCTGTTGTAATAATTTTTTTAAATATTTTACCTTTCCACTTAAAATAAACCATGCATGTCATATATTTCAAACAGGGCATCTTGCTTTATACATATTTATTATGAATGTCTTAATTAACAAACTTTAACAACAAAATGGCAGATCCCTTTAATCACAGCTGATGACACTTTGAAGTAACACTGAAGGGAGCGAGGATTAATCATTTCACTAGATTCAAGTCCTCCATCCTCACGTCTTTTTCTTGCGTCTCTCGCATCCTGAAGAGTGGAGCTAAGACACGAGAAAAGGAAGCGAGGAAAGGAAACGAGGATGCACAAATAAGAATTGAGAAGCACCCCAAGTTTCATCATAGCATTTGATGACGACTGAACTTGAGATTTTCTTTTAGAAGTTCTTGAGATTTCTTGGGATTGACCTGCCTTTGTATCTTATAGTAATGATGGACTCTCTTTTCTAGTTTCTTAACTGAGTGTTTCTTGCCATAATATGAATTTGTACAGTAGTTGTAGTAGCACTAATAGGGCTATTGACTCTGTAACCACTCTTACTCTGCTCAAGACAACTGGTCTAAGGCACATTAAGAAGGCATGAAATGTCACAAATGAACACTTTTCAAGGCACACCTGTGAAGTGAAAGCCATTCCAGATGACAACTCTAAATGTACTGTAGCAACTTTTAATGATCATAGATCCATACATGTTCTTTCACAGTTTGGATGACTTCATTATTAATATACAGTAAAATCCAGTGTTAAATTAATTAAATTGAAAACTATATTTTTTTTTTAAACTGGGTCCCAGAATGGATCAATTTGAAAACGAGCCTTTGTGTTTTCATGTGGACAGCGAATCCGTATATTTTCTGAAACAATACATCATTAACCCATGTTTTGCCCCAATCAGACATCTCTATGTCACGTAACAGCAACAAAAACATGAACACACACTGAATCATTGTCTTTATAAATTAATATTAACACACATGAATAATTGTATTGTTCCATGTTCGTTTGTGTATCACGCGCAATGTTTATGTGCATAGTCTAGGTCTTCTTCTCCATTTTTAGTGTATCTCTGTGGCAGAATTACAGTGCCATGTGCTGTATACTACATCGTTTTGTGGTTTCGTGTGGACGTAGATATTTCTTGAGACAAGAAAAAAAAAAAAAAAAGATAGGGAAAGCTCTGTCTTTGTGTGGACGTAGCCTAAGACAACATAACATATCTAAAGATCTCGGCAGAAGACAATGAATCATCTCCACAAACAGCATCACCAACTACACACATTATTAAACAGTTTGAATTTCTGTTTGTCATCTGTCTAAAAATTTTGTATTAAGAATTAACAGAGATTTAGATGCATTGCAACATTAATAAATTATGCAGCTGCATTTTTATTTTTGTCATTTTAAACTGCAACAACGTCAAAAGCATAAATGCACTACAGTTTTGGACAAATTGCAATAATAGACTCAGATACATGACTTTATCATAAAATCCTTATCATCACATATGTGTTTAATACACTAAATTGAGACAGCCAAAGAGACACTTAAATTTAAAAAGTCAAATGTCAAGATGCAGCTGAAGTAACCACTATTCACAAAAATGTAAGAAAAAAAAATTATTCACAATAAAGAACTTCTGTTTTAGATAATCTAACTGGTTAGTAATGCATGAAATTGGTGATGGTGTTTGTGGAGTTGTTTAATCATCTTCTGCTGAGATCTTGAGAGATTTAATGTCTTCTTTTATTTTATTAAGGCTGTGGCTGAAGTTTACGGAGCCCCGCACATGACATGCAGGAAGAAATAGTGGGCTAAATCATGTGCACGATTTACTAATTCGTTCCCTCAATGTACTAAAATGTTCATACGATTACTATTGCATTCCCTCAGTTTACTATTTCGTTCACTCGATTTATAAATTGTGCACACAATTTGCTAATGAGTTCCCTCGCAGTGTTAATTTTGACACAAAATTTTAATTTAGTTTTAGTCTTAGTCTTTTGACTATAATTCTTTTTAGTTTTAGTCAAGTTTTAGTCATCTGATTTGTTTTAATTTTAGTCCTATTTTAAATACTAAAATTGCTTGGTATTTTAGTCGACTAAAATTGCTTGGTATTTTAGTCGACTAAAATAAGACTAAAATCAATAACAGATTTACTAGACAATTTTTTACAGCTGGTATAGGAAACAAACTTAACCAAAATATATAAAACACAAATTCAACTTTATTTCAACACAACTGTGTCTTTATTTTGATTCAAAAGCTTTTATGCAGCAACAAACACTGTCATGATAATGTAAACAATTAACTAGCTGCCAATTGACCATCAATAAAAGAAAAATAAAGTTAGGTCCAGGACCTTAAAGCTTACAGCTGAGCTGAACAAGGAGTGCATACATTTAAAGTAAATATTTAATAAGTTGGCAGCTAGGTGGATAAAAAAAAGTAACAAGATTTTATAAGGTATTCGTTTGTCTAGCAATATTGTATGTTTTAAATACAACAATATTGCTAGATTTGTATGTATAATGATAGGATGTGAACATTCATGTTTCACATGACTAATATAGAAATATTTGTGATATTGTCAACAAGTAGAACATTATAAAATATACTAAACATTAGTATTAATCAAATGTATGTATCATAATAATATGTAGTTAGTATTGTGCTCTCATCTAACTTGAAGGGGCTATTTTACAGTACTTTTCAGTTTGTAATATTTAATGCTACAACATTTACGCACTGCAGTCTTCCAATTTTGCTTAGCTCAATAAACAAAAGAACATCGTTGTGAAATTACATTTGAGAAAATGTCCGGGTGGCTCGTCTGTAAATGTCTTTTCAAATTGGTTGTGTTCTTGCCACAAATGAGCGATCCGCGTGCTTTACGCTTTGTTTTGTTTTGTTCGTTGTCAAACGTGAAGTGAGCTGTGGACATTTTGTCGCTTTTTTAGACATCACCTCTTCGAATGCCGTCTTCCCGGGAGCTCATTTAAAAACTGAAAACCTTCGCTTCACGTCTCAATGAGTCAGGCTCTGATTGGTTCTCTTCTCTCATGCAGTCTCGCCTGTTCCGTTTTGCCGGTTCTTTTGTTCATTCCTCGCATCTCTCCCGTCTGCTGATTTGATTTTCGTCACAGTCTATTTTCGTCTCGTCCTTTATTCGTTGATGATAATGTCAATCAATTTAGTCATAGTTTTAGTCTCCATCAGTGCCTTCTATTTTAGTTTTCGTTTCGTTTTCGTCCGCAAAAATATATTTGTGACGAAAATAATGACGAAAATATTTAGTCAACGAAATTAACACTGGTTCCCTCCCTCGATTTGATAAATCGTGCACACAATTTAGCAAATTGAGGGAACACAACTGTGTGCACATTTTAGTACATTAAGGCAATGAATTATTAAAACGTATGCACAATTTATTATTTTTTATCTTGCATGGCATGGGCAGGGCTCTGTAGAAGTCAGTTGTAGTTCTTGTCTCTCTTTTCATCAGTGATTCTGTTTGTTAACAGCAGGTGTTCATCACTAATGCTCAATCATCACTTTATTAATCACTTAATTATCTCATTAACTTTAACACAGCTTCAGTTTTAATCAAACACTCTTTTAGAGTGGGACCATATATAAGGGTTACTCAAATCTTGCCCTGGAGGGCCAATGCGGTGCAGAGTTTGGCTCCAACCCTGATCAGAGTCACCTGCTGTGATTTTGATTTTCTAATTATCTCAAAACCATTGATTAGCATGCTCAGGTGTGTTTGACTGGAGTTGGAGCCAAACTCTAAACAGCATTGGCCCTCCAAGGTCAGATTTGAATAGCCGTGCCATATATGCTTCGAGCAGTGTTAATTTAACACTCTGAAATTTACTGTGTACAATGCTGAAAATAATCAAAATGAAAATAAACCGCTAAAGAATGTGTAACCGAACTTCTGACTGCAGTATAAGTACACAATCACATAGGTCACTAAAACTTTTTATATTAAACATTTATGAGTACGGTCTCCATCTCATGAGTGTACACCATTCAGATGAATCTTCACAATAATATCACTAACTTTTAAATGTGTAAAGCCTTTTAAAATTAGCATCAATCTACAGAATACATATTTACTCTAGTGTTTTACAAGGTATTAGGTTTATAAGGCTGTATGGTAGGCCAATAATCATATTCTTTACAAACCCATCTGATCACCCCAAATTTAAAAATAAATAACCAATATTATTAAATATTGACACTTGTAATTGATTATTTTCTAAATTGACATTAAAGATCGATCAATCATTGAAAAACAAAAAGACCCATTATTGATTTTCTTCTGTAATGATGAAAAACAGAATTATACAAATACAATTATTCACTGTGTTTGTCTTATTATGGAATAAAATCACTTTCAAAAATAATCGTACGTAATTCAAAACATTTGTTTTTAATTTTAATATACTCGTGCGTAATTTAAAACTATTGTACGTAATTCTGTTTTTTGTCAGAGTTGGATTCCAAAATCTACGGCCATGACAGTTTACAGATACGCGATTTTGTGTGTTTTTTAGAGTACAACTCTAAAATGTACGACTGTGACAGTCTACAGACACGCCGCTTGTTTTCACAATAGCTCTGTTACACACACGACATGCGAATTACGACCACGAAATGCAGTGTGCGAAACGGCTGTCAAAAATACGTCATCAAGGTCACAGGCATTACTATTCGAGGGAAGATGAATCGATTCGACGAATTGCGCATGCGCCCCACCAACGTTTTAAACCACTCACACCTCGTCTCAGTTAAGTTAATTATTATTATTATAATTTTTTAATCTGACATGTTTAAGCAGGGGTCATCAAACTTGTTCCAGCCGGTCCTGAGGTCGGAGCTAAACTCTGAAGGACACGGGCCCTCCAGGACCGAACTTGACCCCTGTGTTTAAGGGTTAACGTTAGCTATAACTAATAACAGAGAGTATCAATATTACAGAGATATTAATCGTTTGTTAACATGGACAAATGGTACATAATCTAATTAAATATGTGCCATTGATGAAGCTTCATAACAGCCTTCTGGATGTATTCTGTTTTCAACATTGCATATCCACCACACCAGAGAAAGACACTGACTTTCCTTCAGAGGCACATTGTCAACATTAGAAGATGGAGACGAGCTCTGTCAGTAACTTTCCTCTGAATGATTAGCCTCTTGTATTAGATCCTCATGCCTTGACTGTACCATTGCCCAAAGTGGACTCGAAGGACATTCACTCTTTTGAAGTTAACCCAACATGTTGGAGTGGTACATGCACATTAACCAAATAGCTTGCTCTATTCTTTTTCTATTCTATCTGTTTTCTTGTTATTTATTATATTTTTTAAAAGCCCTTGCTACGTGTACTGTGTTAAGCTAACTGAGACTTGTTATAGCTCTTATATATCATTGCTCTTTTTGTTGTTTTTGATTGCTTCAACTCTGTCCTCATTTGTAAGTCGCTTTGAATAAAAGCAAAAGCGTCTGCTAAATGAATAAATGTAAATATTAGCATAACCTGTGGTATAGATGAGTGCCAGTCAACTTTTTTCTGTTTCCATTCTTTTAGAAACCATGCACAGGAAGCGTATGTACTTTTGTTACTCAGTGAAGAGTCAGCAGTATTGTTGTATTATAATATAATGGAGAAGGTCTGGCTACAGACTTGCACTCTCAGACACTTGCGCTTCTTTTTTTATTGGATATTTTATTCTACTTATTGGTTACTTCTTGTTTGAATCTCTCAACCTTTGTTTTTCTCTTGTGTAGGTATGGTTGACTGGAAGTCTGTCAGTCCAGATGTGAGGAAGACACAGAGTGGAGCTGGAGCTCAGCAGATGTGTGATGCTGTAGATAATGTGGTCTTGGAAAGAAGGGCATCTTCACAGCTTTCTATTCAGACAAAGAGTTTGCTGGATTCTGTTCTATGGACTGCTACTACAGAATGAATTAATGAATGAGTGGTTTATCGATCTATCTATCTATCTATCTATCTATCTATCTATCTATCTATCTATCTATCTATCTATCTTTTTACTTGAATTGGTGACTGAAACTGAAAGCTAAATAAATGTTTTAGTGGATAAACCTGTGTCTGTTTGCTTAATTGGTTAATGTCACTTAAAACAAGAGTACTAAAGTCTTTAGACTAATTTTTAAATTTATTAGTTTTTTTTTTTTTTTTAACAAATTTTTCTCTATCAGGCAAAACCTAGTTTTCTAGTGTAACACTTTACAATAAAGTTTAATTTGTTGACTGATGTATTAACTAACATTAACTATGAGCAATGCATTTGATACAGTATTTATTAAACTTTGTTAGTTTATAAAAATACAGCTGTACGTTGTTTGTTCTTCTTAGTTCACTAATGTTAACAAATACAGCTGACTTAAGAACATCAAGTGCGACTAACCGTGTTAAGAGACGTTTGTATTCTCAAAAATAATGTCAATCTGTTTTTGATTATTGATGAACTAAGATCTAAACGTGCGGTGGTGATTACGTCAGTAAGCCGTTTTGAAGGTACTTTCGAAAATAATTTAAAATAATATTATTTACATCATTAACGCTGTTTTTACATTGGATAAATTGAAATTTGTTTTATAGGATCATGTGTTTAATTTATCGCTTTCTATGAATCTATAGGCCAATAGCGATTAAGAGTATGACTCTTCGCTGAATCGATTCATCTTCCCTCGAATAGTAATGCCTGTGACCTTGATGACGTATTTTTGACAGTCGTTTCGCACACCGCATTTCGTGGTCGTAATTCGCATGTCGTGTGTGTAACAGAGCTATTGTGAAAACAAGCGGCGTGTCTGTAGACTGTCACAGTCGTACATTTTAGAGTTGTACTCTAAAAAACACACAAAATCGCGTATCTGTAAACTGTCGTGGCCGTAGATTTTGGAATCCAACTCTGACAAAAAACAGAATTACGTACAATAGTTTTAAATTACGCACGAGTATATTAAAATTACACATAAATGTTTTGAATTACGTACGATTATATTTGACAGTGATTTTATTCCATATCTTATAAAAATACTTAAGTATAAACTGCAAAGTTAGACTACATGTGTGATGTATGATAATTATTAACATTTAAACTAATAACAGACATGAAACCACATGACATCCAACACAATTAAAAAAATCTAACAGGGCACTAACAATAAGGAAAACAATATGATATAAAAAAAAAAAAAGTTTATACCTGTTCAATACTAATTGCTCATAGTGTCCTTCATTTGTAAGGACACATGCTAAAAGAATATTACTTTTTTATAGTAATATTTTACTTTATTACTGCTGCTAAATTTGTTTTTATTTTAGGTGTGGAAAGTTATCTAGCATGACAAGCATAAAATATTTTCCTGAATTGCAGGATATTAAATATTTGCATTAATCCTTAAAGACTATATAGTTGAGTCATTAAATGCATTTTTTATAAATTATACTTAGTTTTATATTTAGCATTTGTTTATAGCAGGGATAGGCAAGGTTGGTCCTGGAGTGAGTTTAGCTCCAAACCTAATCAAACACACCTGAACGAGCTAATCAAGGTCTTCAGAACCCTTGCAATGGACTTAACGTCCTAAGCCCTTGAACACTTCAAATCCACTATATTGTTGGTTAGTTGTTTACTTTTTCCCCTTACAAATTAGTTTGGTGCAGTATTCTATATGTAAATAGGTATGTCTGGGCTGTTATAAAAGTTAAAAAAAGAAAAAAGTTGCATTGTGTTCTATGGAGCGGCCTGAAGTGTGCATACGAAACAGACTCGCTCCCTCTGTAAAAATCGATGGGTCGAGGGTTTGTCCATATTACCTTAATTTGTCCAGTTTGCGACATGGAACACACTTCAAAATGGCAGCAGCGATATTCCCCCAAGGGGAAATGCTTACAGAAGTGTGTGTGTGTGTGTGTTTAGAAGTGGAGTTTTTTTCAAGGTGGAAGTCTGCAGGACATAGGTACTCCAGGATCGACATTGCCTATTCCTGGTTTAGAGCATCAAAATGAGCATGCCTTCACTGATCCTTAAAGGAAATATACACAAAAGAACATACTGTTGATTAAACATGATCACAATCTTAATTTATATAGTGCATGTTGTAACATTATAATATAGTTAAAAATGGGTCTATTCTCCATCACTGCAATACTGGCACATTGTTACTATGAGAAGAAAGCTCAAACAAAAGAAAAGTTTGACAAATACACTTCTGCTTGTATTGCCATTGTAACCACTGTCTACTTGCAAAACAAACAGAGGCCAGTTTGAAAATGTCATTAAAAAGCACTCTATCTGGTCTCTCTGATTATACAAGTGCACACTGACAGTTTGGCACAAAGTGTGGACAGCGCTGTGAGCTCATGTGGCTGCTATGCAACTCCGATTACTGTAAATCTACTGGATAATGGAGACCAGGGAAAAAAAGGCCAACCTCACTGCTCAGCAAACCTCCTTTTCTCTCTGTTCCCACATCTGTCTCTAATATTTGTCTTAGTTTTTTTTTTTTTTTTTTTTGACTGTGTCTTACATGAGAAGTTGCATATCTTTGTTGCAGCATTCTGTTTCAAAACTAAAGTAAAATAGCAATCGTCATCATCATTACAGTGACTTCTGAGACAGGACAGGTTCATTCGTAATGCTGATAAAGGACCCCACTTAGCCATGTCATAAGATAGGAACATTCTGGGCGATCAATATTGGTGCACTGGGGTTATTTAGATTGGCCTATGTTTTGCTCATTCTACACGTTTTCTGCTATGGAATGTTACATTCTACATTCATGGCATTACATTGCTAAAATCTGCAATTACGATCCAAGTTAAATCAATGTTTTTTGGGATTTTTCTACATGTGTATGTATGCATGTATGTGCACCTTACTTTCTTATGTATTCGCTAAAAAGGCACAGTAAAGTTAGTTTTAGGTTTGATATTCGCTAAATGAAAATATTTAACCAACATGTCGCTACAGAAAATATCTCCCTTTATGTACAGTACAAACAAGCTATTTTGGTTAAAGAATTACTATAATGCATCAAGTTTTTATTTATTTATTATTATTACAAAAGTGGCAGGACATTTGTAGTTATAAGACTGACTTACTACAGTTTAAATTTTGTCAATATCTCCCTTACTGTATGTACAGTACATAATCTTCAAAAACAATTACTGTAATTGACCAAAAGCGTTTTTTCATGTTCCAAAGGATGTAGTATGTTTGTAGTTACAAGGCTGACTTACTACAGGTGAAATTTTGCCAATATCAACCTTACAGTACATACAGTACATAATATTAGAAAACAATTACTGTATTTCACCAAAAATTCGCCTTAAGGGTTTTTTTATGTTCCAAAGGTTGAATAACAAACCTTGTGGCCAGACTGACTTAATACAGGTGACATTTTGCCAAATGCTAAATGTACATACAGTCAGCAGCGGCTCGCCCATAGAGGGCGCTGGGGCGCCGACCTCCCTGTCAGTTTTTATTTTTATTAATTTTTTTATTTAATAGTAATAAGCTTTTAAATCTCTCATTTTGAAAAATAATCTGTGTTAATGACATGCTATTAATGGTTTTACTTTAGAATGTGTTTAGAACTCTCCAGAATGATATTTGCATTCACTTCATGTTGGTGTAGTAGTAGCCAATAGGCTGTCTTCCCTGGGCTCCAGTTCGCTCAGCCCAACAGTGCTGGAATTTAAGCCAATGGATACCCTGTTGCTACGCAAAAAAAGTTTATATTTTGCCAATCATCGTCGTCAAATTTTATGGTTTGGGGGCTCTGAAAATATCGCCCGTGATTAGAGCAGTGCACCTGCTGCACCACGGGATATTTACCTCAGAGGAGTACGAGTGCAGTATGGAGGCGCCGATGAAGTCGAGTAGCATTAATGAAGTCGTGGGAGTTGAGCTAGCCCCAAATTCAGTTAAATCTCTACACCTGTATCCATTTGAAAGAAGAACATTAGCGGAAAAACTAATTGTAAAAGAACTCGGACCAGACAAGCCAGAAGTGAATATAACCCAACAGGCGCGAGAAAAGGAGAAAACCTACAAGAGATCATTTTCCCGAGGTTGGTTCAATCGAAAGCTTTGGCTTACTAGCTGTGGTTACGCCAATGCAATCTTTTGCTTTCCTTGCTTACTGTTTAAATCAAGTGCTTGTGATAGCTCGTGGACACAGACAGGGGTAACAGACCTGAAACATATGTCAGAACACATTAAGAAACACGAACGGGCAAGAGTGCATATGGACAACTCTGTGAAGCTAGCCATGTTAGGCCGAATTAGCATAGCCACACAGCTAGATGAGGGACACCGCGTTGCGATAAGAAGGCACAACGAAGAGGTGGACAGGAATCGGCATATTTTGTCAAAGATCATTGATGCCGTGAAATTTTGTGGTGCCTTTGAACTTGCTTTGCATGGTCACGATGAGAGTGAAGCCTCAGAAAACCCTGGCATCTTCCTGGGTCTAATTGATCTCTTGGCCTCAATCGACCGCGAGTTGGACGTGCACCTGGAGAATGCCACTGTTTTTAAAGGCACTTTGAAAACCGTGCAGAATGAACTGTTAGACTGCATGTTGTCAGTTCTCAGAGACCGCATTCTGGAAGAGGTGAAACAGTCGGATTATATTGCCATTCAGGCAGACGAGACAACCGACATATGCACTCATTGTCAGCTTGTGCTTGTGTTACGGTACATAGATGGCCACAACAACATTCAAGAACGCTTTTTTGAGTTTATCGCGCTTCCAAATGCGACTGCTGATACGATTTCCACTGCATTATTGGAAAGACTGAGCACCATCCTTCCTGCGGGACGAGAGGGAAAATTAATTGCCCAGGCTTATGATGGTGCCGCAGTGATGAGGGGTGCTACTGGTGGAGTGCAGCGTAAAGTGCAAGACGTCTACGGGTGTGCATATTACGTTCACTGTTATGCGCATCAGTTGAACCTCATTATGCAGCAGGCAAAATCCCACATCCCAAAGATCGGCCAGTTTTTTTCAGATGTAGGGGGGTTTTTCTACATTTTTTTCCAAGTCATTCAAACGAACGGCAGTGCTGGATGAAGTGGTGGCACACAGACTTCCAGGTGCTTCAACAACGCGATGGAACTTCCACAGTCGAGCTGTTAACACCGTTTACGAGCACAAAGACAAACTGGTTAAGTGCTTCCAAACCATTCGAGACAGAGGAGACTTTGATGCCATATCGAAGAGAGAGGCCGGGGGTTGTATGAGAATGTTGGAAGATGAGGTTTTCTGTTTCATCCTGGCGTTATTCCACAAAATCATGCCACATGTAGACATGCTGTTTAACCATCTGCAGAAGAGGAACATAGACTCTGTCTTCATCGCAGGGATCACCCAGAGGTTCACTCACAGCATTCAGGCCATCAGGTAGGCTATGATTTTGCATATTGGCTGAAAACATGCTTATGTAGCCTAAACAATAAATCATAAATCCACATGGCTGAGTACAATACAGCCTATCATAAATATCACAATTTCACCAACATGTTAGACTAGTGAATTTATTTGTGATGAATCTAGATAACATTGACTAGGCCCAACACAACAATAGCACATATTTTAATACAATTTTATTAAAATTATTTTTATATCTCCAGCAAATTGGTTTCTGATACAGTAATTTCAGGGTGGACAGTGACTTGTGAAACTTATTTTGGATCAGGGACTCCGTTCCTTCTCTAGTTGAGGATGAGGAGTATAGGGGACCTGTACAGGAACCACCCCTGAAGAAACAGAGGGCAATGGGAGAAGAAACGCAACAGCATCTGGCAATAGAGGTAAGCAGTAACAGAAATTCTATTTCTGTATTCTATTAGCCTATATGTATTCGTGTTCGTTTGAACATTTTTGTATTCTGAATTGTAATTATTAGACATATCTATCTACTGGAGAATGCAGAAATTATGATTTTTTTTTTTCACAATTGTGCTTTTATTAATTATTGTGTATATGGTGTGTATGTGTGAGAATGACACAGACAGCCAATAAAGCTTAGAGAAAGAGC